>NC_045993.1:2855285-3124920 GCF_010909765.2 Amblyraja radiata | reverse complement strand
CAGAGGAGTATGCGTGTCCTGTTTGGGAGAGATCATCCCATGCCAAGAAACTAGACCCAGCGTTGAATAACACCTGCCGCTCAATCACTGGCTGCTTGAAGCCCACCAACATAAACAACCTGCACCTCCTCGCTGGCATTGCCCCTGCTGATGTGAGACGGGAAGTCGCCAGCCGAGTAGAGATGACCAAGGCCACCAGTGATGAACGCCACCTCCTCTACGGACGTGTACCCCCGGCCCAACGGCTGAAGTCCAGGAGAAGCTTTCTCAGCCATGTCCAGCCCCTAATAGCATCACGGGAAGAAACCAGACTCCAACTATGGACAAAAAGGCTTGAGGACGACCCCCCTCCTACTGACATGGGTATCCCTCCTTCTGAATCCCTCCCTCCGGGCTCAGAAGCACCATGGGTCCAGTGGAAGACGCTCAACCGCCTGAGAACAGGAACAGGGCGATCAAAAGCTGCCATGGCCAGATGGGGCTATGAAACTGGCCAAACCACCTGTGAATGTGGAGAAGAGGACCATACTGCCTTGTCTGCCCCCTACTACTCAACCAGTGCAGCCCAAAGGATCTTGCAGTGTTCAATAAAAACACAAAGGACTGTGTAAAGGAATGGGAAACTGTCATATAACCAACCAGCTTCAAAGACACGAAAAGAAGATAAAGCATTATACATGTAGGACTCATGAAGTTCATACAATCCACCCTCGTTGTTACAGACCTCTTTATAATGGATTTTGGTTATAGCGGACAAACCGAGGCTTCTGTCTGTATCAGGAATAATAGACCGTTAATGTTTAGAAGAACTGCTGATGCTGGAAAAATCGAAGGTAGACAAAAATGCTGGAGAAACTCAGCGGGTGCAGCAGCATCTATGGAGCAAAGGAAATAGGCAACATTTCGAGCCGAAACCCTTCTTCAGTCTGAAATCCTCTACCCAATATATCATGAGCAAGAGATTCATTTTGACATCCCAATCAAACAATGGCAACTCCATCAGAGCAACACTCCTTCACGACTACACTTGTTTAGTTTAGAGATACAGCGTGGAAACAGGCCCTTTCGGCCCACCCAATCCATGTCGACCAGCGATCACCTATACACTAGTTCTATCCTACACACGAGTGACAATTTACAGAAGCCAATTAACCTACAAACCTGAAGACAGACATAAAAAGCTGGAGTAACTCAGCGGGTCAGGCAGCATCTCTGGAGAAAAGGAACTGGTTCGAGTCCTTCTTCAGACTGCCTTTTCCCTTCTATCCAGAGATGCTGCCTGTCCTGCTGAGTTACTCCAACATTTTGTGGTTGTCTTTGGTTTAAACCAGCATCTGCATTTCATTCCGACACATTTAACCCTCAGACCTGCACGTCTTTGGAATGCGGGAGGAAGCCGGAGCACCCGGAGAAATCCCACGCGGTCACAGGGAGAACGTGCAAGTTTCGTACAGACAGTACCCATAGTCAGAATTTGAACCTGGGTCTCTAGTGCGGTAAGACCAGAGAATCAGCCAGGACTCTAGACTGAGGCATGAACCCACAACACTCTGATTCAAGCACGTGCGACCCACTCGCAGAAACAAGGAACTGCAGATGCTGGTTTACAAACAAAAACGACACGGATTGTCGGAGTAGCTCGGCGGGTCAGGCAGCATCTCTGGAGATCACAGCTAGGTGGCGTTTCAAGTCGGGACCCTTCTTCAGCAGAAAATTAAAAAGTTCATAAATGTTTTAGAAGTTGGCTGTACATGTTACACACTGGGTGAACATTATTACCTTAATCTAGAGCTGGATTCATGTCATTTTCATTTCCATTCCATTAAATGACTTTATACTTAATAAACTATATTGTAGATGTTGGTGGGAGTTCACCATTAAAGAAAATAATGATAACAATTAAAAAAAACTCAATGGCAAATTGAATTAAGCAGCTTATGGCAATTTATTTGCTTGTTCTTGTTATAACCATGTCTCTTTAATGGATAGACACAAAATGCTGGAGTAACTCAGTGGGATAGGCAGCTTCTCTAGAGAGAAGGAATGGGTGACGTTTCAGGTCGAGACCCTTCTTCAGACATACACGGCTCTTAATGGATGTTATTCTTGCACAGGGGCTGACTATCCCCAGATCAAGCCAGTCGGTGCAGATTGCCTGAATTTTATGTTACAGTAGCTGCTGCCACCATGATGCAGTGTGGAAGCAAACAAAAGAGAAAGATGTACCTCTGGGAAAAGCAGTGGGAGTCACTGAGTAGCAATAATAGACTCTGCTGGAACTATACATGGATCGACAGGAAGTCATTCAAATGTGCAAATTATTTACAAGTTTCTGCAGCTATCCCAAGCCGGCTCTTTATTTATCCACCAGGCTGGAGCCAAGGGTGCTGTTTGATTCTTATTACCTGTGTGTGTGTGGGGGATATAACAAGCAGCATTTGTTCAACAGTGTCTCGCTGATGAGAGTCGACTTCTTCAAGTCATAGCGTCGTACCGCAGGGAAACAGGCCTTTCGGCCCAACTCATTCACGCCAGCCAAGATGCCCCGTTTAAGCTTAGTTTAGTTTAGTTTAGTCTTTAATCTTTAGAGATACAGCGTAGAATCTGAGGCTAAGAAGGGTCTCGACCCGAAACGTCACCTATTCCTTTGCTCCAGAGATGCACCAGCTGCCTGAATCGCTGAGTTACGGCAGTATTTGCCTCCATCTTTGTGGTAAACCAGCATTTGCAGTTCCTGCCTACAGATTTTCAGTAAGGTCGCTCTCACATGTTTTTAAACGCTTGATAGCATTAACACAACCTGCTCAATCTTTCCTTCGAGATTAACCAACGTTTCCCAGTTAGCAACCCCATGAACTTTCTCTGCACCGTTTCCAAGGATTCTTAGGTTTAAAAAAAAGGTAAAACTGTTAACCTCAATCACTCCTTGAGGTAGTGAGTTCCCTATTCTCACACCCTTGGACAACAGGAATACATAGATGAAGACTCAATATAGATTTTCTCCTTATTCTTTTGCTGTGAAAAATCAATGGTTTATTAAGTGATTAGAATTGCTTGGAGGATGAAAATCTTTAAACTCCACCACAGAAGATTTTTCTTTCCTGTTTAATATTTTAGGTTTTAAAATTCCCTTGTTGTTCAGAGTTCTATTTTTAACCTTTCCTTTCTGACGGTATCTGACAGCTCTCTGACTCCTCAGCGGTTGGGAGCGCTCCACTTCCAAAGATGAAAGACGCAAGTTAAAAGTACCACGGGATACGAGGCAGAGTTGCATTGGCAGAAAGCAAAACTTCCAATTCTTCATACGTTCATAAGTGATAGGAGCAAAATAGGCCATTCGGCCCATCACGTCTACTCTGCCATTCAATCATGGCTGATCTATCTCTCCCCCCTAACCCCATTCTCCTGCCTTCTCCCCAAAACCCCTGACACCCGTACTAACCAAGAATGTGTCAATCTCCACCTTAAAAATATCCATTGACTTGGCCTCCACAGCCTTCTGCAGCAAAGTTCCACAGACTCACCACCCTCTGACTAGAGAAATTCCTCCTCATCTTCTTTCTAAATGTACGTCCTTTTATTTGCAGGCTGTGCCCACTGGTCCTAGACTCTCCCACCAGTGGAAACTTCCTTTACACTATCCAGCCTTTCACTGTTTGGGAAGTTTCAGTGAGCCCCCCCCTCCCCATACCAAAGTATCTTTCACAATCTCTGGATGTCCCAAAGCTCTTTAAAGTCAACAAGGAAGCATTAAGATGTTGGCACTGTGCAGTAGACACTATCCAACATGCATAGTGATAATATCCTAGTCAATAATGGATATTTTATGTATTTATTAAGTAAAGATTAATTTGACTTATTTGGGTTTTGGGTTCTGAGTAAATGAAAGCTTGAAATTTGGGTTCTGTCGAAGGGCTGAGTAATCAGGAAATTGGAGGCCAGCATTCAAACTGCATCCAAGCTGCTTCCTGTTGTGCCCAAGCAAACGATATTGACAATGGTGAGAGGGGATGTACTTCTTGAGAAGGTTCTGGCCTCTGTAAACACAAGCCTTAAGAGAGGATGAGCTTTCTGAAACGTTGGACGTTTCTGATACAGAAACTTCTGTGGGCAACTGATAAGGATCCTTACATTGTTTAAGAGGTTCTGCTGATGATAGACCTTTAACTAACTTCCTGTTATTTGGGGGTTTCGTAACTAAATTTGTGATCGATATAACCAATAGCATGAGAAGTGTTGTATCAATGACACGCATGCTTTGAATGGGTAGAGCTGTGAATGATATGTTAGACGTCATTACTGCAACTCTGTATAAACATGTGACTATGTTTCAAAAAGACTATAAAGATGCTGTATGTCTTCATTCATTAGAGTGGTGGCCTAGGAGGAGTAAGGTATCTGCTGTATACTTGACTTTGTATCTCCTAGCACTCGCTGGCTAAATGATCAGTAGCTTATGGTTGCTTTACCTAACTTATTGTTAGTTGTCTGTTTTAAGAAAATGAACTTTAACAATTGTGAGCCCTCCACCAGCAAAGGGGTTTACAAAAAGGTTATTATGGTTTAGTTTATTATTGTCACGTGTTAACCGAAGTACAGTGGAAAGCCTTTTTCCTTGCATGTTATCTAGTCCAACGAAAAGACTATACATGAGTACAATAGAGTACTTAGATCATACAATATCCAAGATAGAGGATAAGGGGAATAACGTTTAGTGCAAGATAAGGTCCAGGTAACTCTAATAAAAGATGGTACACAAAATTGCTGGGGGAAACTCAGCGGTGGCAGCAGCATCTATGGAGCGAAGGAAATAGGCGACGTTTCGGGCCGAAACCTTCTTCAGACTGATGGGGGGTGGGGGGGGGAGAGAAAGAAGGAAAAGGGGAGGAGGAGGAGGAGCCCGAGGGCGGGCGGATGGGAGGGTGGGAGGAGACAGCTAGAGGATTAAGGAAGGGGAGGAGACAGCAAGGGCTAGCAAAATTGGTCTGAGGGGCTCCATTGAGGTAGATGGGGGGGGTCAAGACCGCTCTCCAGTTGGCAATAAGGTTCAGTTGCCTGATAACAGCTCTGAAGAAACTGTCCCTGAATCTGGAGGTATGTTTCCAGTCAGCCAAAAGACTATAAATGATTGCAATCAAGCCGTCCGCAGTGAACAGACACAGGGTAAAGGGTGTAACGTAATCACCAAGGGAGACAGAGAGTCACAAGCAATGCAGAAGATCAAGTGAGGGAGAAGATCCAGAGATAAATATGGAATGTAGGAAAGGCAATGGGTAGCAGGAGAGAGAGAGAGAGAGAGAGAGAGAGAGAGAGAGACAAAGAGAGACAAAGAGATTTTTGGGAAAGAGAATCCCCCAAGAATGCAAGTACGAATTTCATTGTTCTGTCTGGGACATATGACAATATAACACTCTTGACTCAAGAGGAATAAGAGGATTGTGGAGGTATGTGGAAGAGGGAAAAGGTCTTGGGAAGAGGGAATGGATGGCAAAGTGGGGATGGCCTCCACAGCCATCTGTGGCAATGAATTCCACAGATTCACCACCCTCTGACTAAAGACATTCCACCTCATCTCCTTTCTAAAGGAACGCCCTATTATTCTGAGGCTGTGCCCTCTGGTTCTAGACTCTCCCACTAGTGGAAACATCCTCTCCACATCCACTCTATGCAGGCCCTTCGCGATTTGGTAAGTTTCAATGAGCCCCCCCCCATCCCCTCATCCTTCTAAACTCCGGAAAGTACAGGCCCAGTGTTGTCAAATAGTCATTATACGTTAACCCAATCACCCCTGGGATTATTGTCGTAAACCTCCTCCTGAACCCTCTCCAACGCCAGCACATCCTTCCTCAGATTCGGGGCCCATGCCATTCCACTCTTCTTTCCCCAAGACACTACAACTTCATGTCTCAATCCTCTCTTCCTCTTGAAAGCTGCATGTTTTTAATCACATCCTTTCCTCTGTTTTTCTCCCCCGGCAGCTTCTTGCACCCCTATTATTTCAAGATGCGGTGTAGGCCTCAGGCGTTTTTACCTATGCGTTCAACACATAACAGCAATGGTACAGAACTGACGGTGGATAACATTGTTACAGGCACATCAGCGAGAGAGAGAACAAGAAAAAAAGAGACAGAAAACCAGCAAATCCCCTGGGTTCTGAGGGAAAGTCAACGCTAATGAAAAATAATTATTTATCAGTCAGAATACTAATCCGTGAGTAGGGTATTTTGTGTACAGTCTTTATATGATAACTAACACGGTGACATTGCTAGATTATGTTTGTTAACCAGACTTTGAACTAGAACATTGCACTTTGGGCAGCACAGAGACACAGCGGTAGAGCTGTTGCCTTAGAGCGCTAGAGACCCAGGTTTTGATCCTCTCTACCATTGGTGTTCTGAAAGGAGTTTGTTTCTGTGACATTGTCAGTTTTCTTCCAGGTGCTGCGGTTTTCTCCCACATTCCAAAGACGTCCAGGTTCGTGGGTTAATTGGCTTTGGTAAAAATTATAAATTGTCCCTAGTGTGTGTAGGATAGTGCTGGTTGTACGGGGACCCGCTGCTCGACGCGGACCTGGTGGGCCGAAGAGGCTGTTTCTGCCCTATATCTCCAAACTAAAACACACTGAACTGGAGTATTGCGTACAGTTTTGGTCTCATAATCTGAGGGAAAGACATTCTTGCCATAGAGGGAGTACAGAGAAGGTTCACCAGACTGATTCCTGGGATGGCAGGACTTTCCTATGAAGAAAGACTGGATAGACTCGGCTTGTACTCGCTAGAATTTAGAAGATTGAGGGGGGATCTTATAGAAACTTACAAAATTCTTAAGGGGTTGGACAGGCTAGATGCAAGGATGATTGTTCCCGATGTTGGGGAAGTCCAGAACAAGGGGTCACAGTTGAAGGATAAGGGGAAAGTCTTTTAGGACCGAGATGAGAAAAACATTTTTCACAGAGAGTGGTGAATCTGTGGAATTCTCTGCCACAGAAGGTAGTTGAGGCCAGTTAATTGGCTATATTTAAGAGGGAGTTAGATGTGGCCCTTGTGGCTAAGGGGGTATGGAGAGAAGGCAGGTACAGGATACTGAGTTGGATGATCAGCCATGATCATATTGAATGGTAGTGCAGGCTCGAAGGGCCGAATGGCCTACTCCTGCACCTATTTTCAATGTTTCTAAGTTTCTAAACAAAGACAGTACAGCACAAGAACGGGCCCTTCGGCCCACAATGTCTGTGTTCAACATGATGCCAAGCCCATCACTTATGTACAGTACATGTACATTAAATTAAAATTAAATTAAATTTCTTTATTTATATAGCACATTTTTAGTCAACTTGCATTGACCCCAAAGTGCTTCACATAATTACATCCACACACACAGGCAAAGGTGGGTGGGTACATAATCCTTATCCCTCCATTCCCGGCATATCAATATGCCCTATCCAAAAGTCTTTTAAATCCCACTAGTGTGTCAAATTCAATGGTTGAAATGCATCAACTGGTTTCCCCAGATGAACAATATTACAGCTTCCTAGGGACAGATGCAGAAACAAAGTCCGTGAACAATCAGAGATTTAGAATATCAGGAGTTGTGCAAATGTATTGGCCTATTCAACCCAAGCTAATGAATGAATGGATAGATGAACGGATGAAAAGATAGACACACAGACGTAAAGCGATAGATTATAATGAAGATAGACACAAAATGCTGGAGTAACTCAACGGGACAGGCAGCATCCCTGGAAAGAAGAAATGGGTGATAGTTCGGGTCAAGGCCCCTACTTCAGACTAGTTTTCAGAAAGCGAAACGAGAGATATAGGCAGTGATGTACAGAGATATAGACAGTGATGTAGCGAGATATAGAACAAATGAATGAAAGATATCCAAATAGTAATGATGATCAGAGCTGGATTTACCACTAGGCTTCATAGGCTGAAGTCTAGGGCCTCGAAATCTAGGGGGCCTCCGGCCAAGGCAGGACACCTGCCATTCAACTCTGAGCAGGCCCCCCTCTCTATCTCTCTCTCTGTCACTCTCCGTCTCTGCCCGCCATCCGTATCCGTATCCGTGTCCGGGCCGCCGGGTCTCCGCTCTCCACTCGCTCCTCATCCGCCGGCACGTGCGCACTGCTACGGCCAGCACATCCTCCCCCTGCACATGCGCACTGCTACGGCCAGCACATCATCGGCCGCCCTGCATATGCGCACATCCCACGGCAACTGGTCGCCGCTGGGCACTTCCTCCCTCGCTTTGAATTGTGGGAGCTCTGGCCGCCATTACTGTCTGGTCGCTGCCTCTCCGCGACCGCTGAAAACCAACGCAGATCACTCCCTGGAGCTGGAGTAACTCCCTGGATAACTCTTGCTTCTGGTTTCCAGGTCTTCCAAAAATATTCTAAACGGAATTTAAACTGGAGGTGGTGGAGGGTCCATCATCAAACTCCAAACTCTGAACAATAACAGCCTTTTGCAACTTTATCTGTTTATTTATTGTGTATATATATGGTGTAGGTATTTTAACACACTGAACTTTTATCTCCTGTTCTATATTATGTTTACATATTCTGTTGTGCTGCAGCAAGCAAGAATTTCATTGTTCCTATCTGGGACACATGACAATAAAACTCTCTTGACTCTTGACTTGGACTTAAGCAAAAAAGGGTTCTTGGGGAAAATTTTAGTTGCGTCTGGTTGGGTAACTAGTGGTAGGGTGAAGACTATTCCAATGCTTTAATTGTGCGGGGGGAACTCCATGGAGCAGCTAGCAACTCTGGATAGAAGAAATTGGATGATGTTTCAGGTAGAGACCCTCTTTAGACTCCCTCTGGTTTTAATGGTTTTAGTTTAATTTAAAGATACAGCGTGGAAACAGGCTTCGGCCCCCCGAGTCCACGCCGATCACCGATCACCCGTACACTAGTTCTATCCCACACATTAGCGACATAATTCTAGAGTCAAGAGTGTTTATTCTCACGTCCCAGTTAGAACAATGAAGTCCATGTTAGTGCAAGGTGCGCTGGAGTAACTCAGCGGGTCAGGCAGCATTTCTGGAGAACATGGATAGGTGAGGTTTTCGGGTCGGGATCCTTCTTCCGGCTCGTCTTCAAAAGAAATCCCGACCCTAAAACGACACCGATTCCATGTTCTCCAGAGATTCTGGAATTCGATGGATGTAGGTACGGTGTTGCCTTGCGCGCCCAGAGACCCGGGTTCGATCCCGACTATGGGTGCTGTCTGTATGGAGTTTGTACGTTCTCCCCGCAACCTGTGTGGGTTTTCTCCGAGCACTCTGGTTTCCTCACACACTCCAAAGACGAGCAGGTATGCAGGCTAATTGGCTTGGTAAAATTCCAAATTGTCCTTAGTTTGTGTAGGATAGTGTTAGTGCGCGGGGATCGCAGGTCGGCACAGACTCGGTGGGTCGAAGGGCCTGTTTCTGCGCTGTATGTCTAAACTAAACTGAAGATGCTGCCTGACCCGCTGAGATGCTCCAGCACTTAATGTCATTTTTCTTGAACTTGGTGTCATGCCAGAGAATCACTTCTCTTGGTGGGATGGGATGGGATGTGAACCGCATTTCTGTCGCTGAGACAAAGTTGCCAACAGCTGATCCAGAGTTGGCACCAAAAACTGTGCCAGCTGCAGTATTGGATAGGGGCAAGCGTTTGGCATCCATCATCCTTGTCTGAAACAGATGTCGGGCATTTTCCTTGGATCAGAAGGTCTGTGCCCTCACGGTTACATATTTGGACAGAACACGGTGGCACGGTGCATAGCAGTAGAGCTACTGCCTTGCAGCTGCAGGGACCCGGGTTCGATCCTGACTACGGGTGCTGTCTGTACGGAGTTTGTATGTTCTCCCCATGACTTGCGTGGGTTTCTCCGGGTGCTCCGGTTTCCTCCCACACTGCAAAGACGTGTAGGATAATTGGCTTGGTATAAATGTACAAATGTAAAATTGTCCCTAGTGTGTGTTTGGTAGCGTAAGTGTGCGGGGATCACTGGTCGGTGGGCTGAAGGGCCTGTTTCCACGCTGTATCTCTAAACAGAACTCCTTTCTGTCCTTGCCCAATCTACTAGCAGTTCCTACGTCTATCGAATTCTGAACCCTGAAGAACAGAGGCTCAGCTAAATAAATAAAATAAAGCTTGGCATCAGAACTTCCCTCATTCCTGGTGCATTATGGTGAGTTACTGTGAGTGCATTACCGTGAGCTAATTTTAAATGATGGATGTATATACCAAGAATTACAAAGCTGAGTCTCGTCCACATCCCCAAAGCAACTGCACCATCTGCTGAATATTCCCTGTCATTGTAGTAGTATAATTGTCACGGGCATCGAGATACAGTGAATAAAATGAAGATCCCGGCACAAAATGTCACCTGTCTAATTCATTGTTCTTCATGTCCTGCAGAGATGCTGCCTGACCCGCTGAGTTACACCAGCACTTCGCTTAGTTTAAAAAAACAGCATCTGCAATTCCTTGTGTAGAAAGGAACTGCAGATGCTGGTTTAAGCCGAAGATAGACACAAAATGCTGGAGTAACTCAGCGGGACAGGCAGCATCTCTGGATAGAAGAAATGGGGTGACGTTTCGGGTCAAGACCCTTCTTCAAAATATTATTCTGGTAATATAATTTCCCAAATTACTCATTATTCATTCTATCAAATGTCTCTGAAGAAGGGTCTCGACCCAAAATGTCACCCTTTCCTTCTCTGCAGATTGCTTCCTCTATCTCTGTCCCTCCCCACCTTAGGTCTCCAATTAGTTTCACTGCCCCCCTGATTAATTTTAATGTTTGTAAGCCTTGTTGTCACCTTCCCTCAGCCAACAGTGAACCATTCCACATTCCCTTGAACATCGTCTGCTTTAATCTGCCGTTTTCACACCTTACCCTTCCATATCTCTAGATTTCCCTCTCCCTTGAGTCTGTCTGAAGGTCTCGACCCGAAATGTCACCCATTCCTTCTCTCCGTAGATGCTGCCTATCCCGCTGATTTACTGCAGCATTTTGTGTCCACCTTTTTGAAATGTTTGCCTGAAGAAGGCTCCCAACGCAAAACGTCATCCATCCTTTTTCTCCAGGGATGCTGCCTGTCCCGCTGATTACCTCCGCACTTTGTGTTTATCTTCAGGATAAACCTGAATTTGCAGTTCTTTTCTAACTTTTTTAAATTGACTTAGTATCCACAAGTTAGCCAATAGCCCCATCTGCAGTGCAGTGTGATTATTGGCAGCGTCAGATAGCTACATCAAACACACCAAAGGTTATTAAAATTTCCAGGGACTTGAAACGTAATGGAATACTTTGTCACATGTGAAACGACACAGTCAAATTCTTTGCTTGCATGCGCAAGGTATACAAATAGTCGCCCATAAACAGTGCTGACAAGTTACAAAACATCCACGCCGTCTCCTCCTTTGTTCTCCCACCCCCCCTCACGGCGGTCCCCCACCACGTCTAGTCTATTGTTCATTGTTCTCCTTCCTCCCTCATGGCCCTGCCGCACCCCCCCCCCCCACTCCAGGTCCTCCAGTGTTCTACCCCCACTCCCCCTCAGGGCGTTTCACCCGCCGCCCTCATCGACCGCGGGTCTCGTGAGGCTCCACCGCTGCCGAGAGACTCCACCGCCACGAGACGCCACCGTCACGAGGCTCCACCGCCTCCGAGGCCCCTCTGCTGCGACGCCTCTTCTATTCTTGCTATTGAGGGAGTGCAGCGCAGGTTTACAAGGTTAATTCCCTGGATGGCGGGACTGTTATATGCTGAGAGAATGGAGCAGCTGGGCTTGTACACTCTGGAGTTTAGAAGGATGAGAGGAGATCTCATTGAAACATATAAGATTGTTAAGGGTTTGGACACGCTAGAGGCAGGAAACATGTTCCCGATGTTGGGGGAGTCCAGAACCAGGGGCCACAGTTTAAGAATAAGGAGTAAGCCATTTAGAACGGAGACGAGGAAACACTTTTTATCACTGAGAGTGGTGAGTCTGTGGAATTCTCTGCCTCAGAGGGCAGTGGAGGCACGTTCTCTGGATACTTTCAAGAGAGAGCTAGATAGGGCTCTTAGAAATAGCGGTCAGAGGATATGGGGAGAAGGCAGGAACGGGGTACTGATTGGGGATGATGAGCCATGATCACATTGAATGCTCCGCTATTTTTAAGGGCAGCAACTCTGGCACTGCACCACTGATGCAGGATTGTTCATCCTGGGATGAGATGGCTCTGGGACTTGACCTTGTATCCTCCCCTACGCTGTGTTAAACGGTTCACTCCCTGTGTATTTTCTGAATACTCAGCAACCTTTTGGTTGACTTTGGTTTAGAGATACAGCACGGAAACAGGCCCTTCGGCCCACCGAGCCCGCACTGACCAGCGATCCCTGCACATTAAACACTATCCTACACACACCAGGAACTATTCACACTTGTACCACGTATACAAACCCAAGCCAATTAACCTACAAACCTGCACGTCTTTGTTGGGGGAGTCCAGAGCCAGGGGCTACAGTTTAAGAATAAGGAGTAAGCCATTTAGAACGGAGACGAGGGAAACACTTTTTCTCACAGAGAGTGGTGAGTCTGTGGAATTCTCTGCCTCAGAGGGCAGTGGAGGCACGTTCTCTGGATACTTTCAAGAGAGAGCTAGATAGGGCTCTTAGAAATAGCAGTCAGGGGATATGGGGAGAAGGCAGGAAACGGGGTACTGATTGGGGATGATGAGCCATGATCACATTGAATGCTCCGCTATTTTTAAGAGCCCTATCTAGCTCTCTCTTGAAAGTATCCAGAGAACCTGCCTCCACCGCCCTCTGAGGCAGAGAATTCCACAGACTCACCACTCTGTGAGAAAAAGTGTTTCCTCGCCTCCGTTCTAAATGGCTTACTCCGTATTCTTAATTAAGGATAGGAAATATGTATAATGGCCTTGTCAGTGGTATGACATCTTAAAAAACACAAGCAAAAGTCACTTCAACTTCATGCACCTTCTCTGTCTGATGTATTTTTTTGTTTGCCTTCCAGCTATAACAATGTTGTGTTTTGTTATTCCCAGAGCTCCATTTTTAAGTTTCACTGTAAGATACAAATCTTACCTCTTGTATATATTCAGACTCCAGGCGATGTGCTGGTGAGGGACACAACATGTGAATCCTGCACAGAATAAATGGAACAGAATATATCACACACCGGTGATTTGGGTGAACAATACTATTTACACAACGTGCTGGATGGAGTAAGGCGGCACATGGTGCAGCGGTAGAGTTGCTGCCTTATAGCGCCACAGGCCCAGGTTTGATCCTGACTCCAGGAGCTTGACTATACAGAGTTTGTACGTTCTCCCCGTGACTTGCGTGGGTTTTCCTCCAAGATCTTCAGTTTCCCTCCCACACTCCAGGTTTGTAAAACTGCAGATGCTGGTTTAAATCAAAGGTAGACACAAAATGCTGGAGTAACTCAGCGGGACAGGCAGCATCTCTGGAGAGAAGGAATGGGTGACGTTTCAGCCTGAAGAAGGGTCTTGACCCGAAACGCCACCCATTCCTTCTCTCCAGAGACGCTGCCTGTCCCACTGGGTTACTCCAGCATTTTGTGTCTACCTCAGGTTTGTAGGCTAATTGGCTCGGTATAAATATAAATTGTCCCTAGCGTGTGTAGGATAATGTTAGTGTGCGGGGACTGCTGGTCGGCGCGGACTTGGTGGGCCGATGGGCCTGTTTCCGTGCTGAGTCTCTGAATGAAAGTAAAAATAAACTCAGCATCTCGGGGGTCAGGCAGCATCTCTGGAGAATAAGGATGGGTGCCGTTTCGTGTCGGGACCCTTCATCAGACTGAAAGAAGTGTGGGGAGTAACTGGAGATAAGAAAAGGCCAGAACAAAACAGGGAGGGCAACAGATGACCATGGAAGGGTGGAGCCCATATTAGCCCATTGTGGGCTGGGAGTGATAACAAAGAGACACAGGGATGTAAACAGGAGAACTTGTAGGATGACTGGGGTGGGGGAAGAGAGAGAATGCAGGGGTTTCTTGAAATTAGAGAGATTAATATTCATACTGCTGGGTTGTAAGCTGCACAACGAAATATGAGTAAGAAAGAACTGCAGATGCTGATTTAAATCGAAGGTAGACACTTGGGTTTCGGGTCGAGACCCTTGCGTCCCGACCGAAACATCGCCCATTCCTTCTCTCCAGAGATGCTGCCTGACCCCCTGAGTTACTCCAGCATTTTGTGTTTACCAACAAAATGTGAGGTTCTGTTCCTCCAATTTGCATGTGGCCTGACTCTAACAGTGGAGGAGGCCCAGGATAGAATTGTCAGTATGGGAATGGGAAGGGAAGTTAAAATGTTGGGAAACGAGGAGATCACATAAGCCAAGGCAGGCATGAGTAGGAATACAATGGGTCTGAAGATGGATCCCGACCCTAAATGTCACCTATCCATGTCCTCCGGAAATGCTGCCTGACCCGCTGAGTTGCTTTGTTTTTCACTCAAGATGCCAGCATCTGCAGTTCCTTGTGTTTTAGTCTTATGCAAAGTTCATAGTAGTTCAGTGGTGAGGTTGGGTTGGGGGTTACGATAAAGCTCACAATGTATTATTGCAAAACTGCGTAAAAATCTAAATTGGTGCATGACACTTGGACAGCTAGACATCATCTTGGGAGGACCCGGATAGATGATATTTCAGCTTGGGACCCTTCTTCAGACTGATCGTAGTAGAGGTACATGGATGGTTTGGAGGGCTACGGGTCAAATGCAGACAAATGGGACTAGCTTAGATGGCACCTTGGTCAGAATGGACGAGTTGGGCTGAAAGGCTTCTTTCCACGCTGTATGACTCTATGACCAACTATACTGCAGATGGAGGCCAATTCACTGGATGTTTTCAGAGTTCTTGTGCACACGAAGCACAAGACGCCATTGTATGCAGATGCCGCGAAGTGTGTCCAACTCTGGCTGCACAGTTTCTAATCTTACGATGTGGACTCAATAAGACTCCAGTATTTCGTGTCTAACTGGAGGGTCCGTTCTCCAGCTTCGTAATGCTTCTAGCAGGACAAAAGCATGGAAGATCTTAGGTTAAATCTTCGGTTGCATTTGCAGTTCCTCCCTACGTAAACGCACAGAAGAAAAACATCTGGGCTAGCGGGTGCTTCGGAGGTGCGAGGCACGGTGGGGCAGCCGGTAGAGTTGCTGCCTCGCGACGCCGGTGTCCCGGGTTGGATCCTGACCACGGGTGCTGTCTGTGAGGAGTTGGCACGTTCTCCCCCGAACCGCGTGGGTTTCCTCCGGGTGCTCCCCTCCTCCTCCTCCTCCTCCCGGTTTCCCTCCAATCAGAATGCACCGTTGCCGAGCCCTCGTGCGTCATTGGACGGTGTGCAGGGGGCCAATCAGAACGGTGCGTTTCTCTCAGCTTCCCATTGGGCCAGCGGCCAATCGAAGGGCGGCGATGATGGAGGACGCGGCCAATGGGAGAGGAGCTGTGCGTCGATTGGCCGCTGGTCGTGTTGCCGGGGGGGAATGGAGCAATCGGGAGCGAGGGAGGTGTCTGGGATTAGCCAATGGGGAGGGAGAGATTCAAAACGGGCGGCGGTTGAAAACTGTTGACGATCCGCCGCTCGCGAGGTTCGCTCTGCCCGGTCCGCCTCACCCTCGGCCGCCCGAAGCTCCGAGAGTCGAGACCCGAGACCCCCGAAGCTCGGAGAGTCGCGACCCGAGACCCCCGAAGCCCCGAGAGTCGTGACCCGAGTCCCCGCCGAAGCCCTGAGAGTCGAGACCCGAGTCCCCCGAAGCCCGGAGAGTCGAGACCCGAGTCCCCGCCGAAGCTCCGAGAGTCGAGACCCGAGACCCCCGAAGCCCGGAGAGTCGAGACCCGAGTCCCCCGAAGCTCGGAGAGTCGTGACCCGAGTCCCCCCCCCCCCCCGAAGAAGAGGAGCCATCGCCGCCATGGAGGCCGCGGGCAGCCGCTTCGCCGAGCGCTACAAGACGGCGGGGCTGAACACCGAGGCGCTGCGGGTGAAGCGCGCCCGCCGCCGCTCCGTCGCCCAGAAGGAGAACCGCCAGGTCGCCTTCCGCAAGAGCCGCCGCTTCGAGCCGCCCATCCTCGAGGAAGCCGCGGGTGAGGGAGGGAGGGGAGGGGAGCCGCGGTGGTGGTGGTGGTGGATGGGAGGTAGTTGGGTGGGTGGAGGGAGGGAGGGAGGGGAGTCGCGGTGGTGGTGGTGGATGGGAGGTAGTTGAGTGGGTGGTGGGAGGGAGGGGAGCCGTGGTGGTGGAGGTAGTTGGGTGGGAGGGAGGTGGGTGGAGGGAGGGAGGGGAGTCGCGGTGGTGGTGGTAGATGGATGGGTGGGAGGTAGGTGGGTGGAGGGAGGGAGGGGAGCCGCGGTGGTGGTGGTGGATGGGAGGTAGTTGGGTGGGTGGAGGGAGGGAGGGGAGTCGCGGTGGTGGTGGTGGATGGGAGGTAGTTGGGTGGGTGGAGGGAGGGAGGGGAGTCGCGGTGGTGGTGGTGGATGGGAGGTAGTTGGGTGGGTGGAGGGAGGGAGGGGAGTCGCGGCGGTGGAGGTAGTTGGGTGGGTGGAGGGAGGAGGAAGGGGAGGGAGGGAAGGAGAAGGTGGGGGGGACAAGGAGGGTGGTGGGGAGGGGAGAGTTACATAGAAAATAGGTGCAGGAGGAGGCCATTCGGCCCTTCGACATTCATTGTGATCATGGCTGATCGTCCCCTATCAATAACCCGTGCCTGCCTTCTCCCCATATCCCTTGATTCCACTAGCCCCTAGAGTTCTATCTAACTCTCACTTAAATCCATCCAGTTGGGAGCGGGGGTGAGGTGGGTGATATTTGGGAAGGGAAGGCAGTGGTGGGTTGGAGTGGATATCTAAGCAGAAGGAGCTGGGGGTAGGAGGGTGGGAGGGAGAAGTGGGTGGAGGGGGTAGTTAGGGAAGGAGTGGTGGGGAGTGGGTGATGTTTGGGAAAGGAGGATAGTTTGTTTGGTTGTTTGTTGTCTTTTTGCACAAACTACGCGAGCATTGCCACTTTTCATTTCACTGCACATCTCGTATGTGTATGTGACGAATAAACTTGACTTGATAGTGGTGGGTGGGAGTGGATTTCTGAGCGATTATGAGAGTTAATGTGCAAGACTCTGAAGAGAGGTTACTCATCCAGGCAGGAACTGCACATTCAAGCCGCCCATTCGCTATCTTTTCTTGCAACTAGTTTTCTTGCAACTGGTTTGCAAGAAAAGAAAGTGTTGGAGTAATTCAGCAGATCAGGCTACATCTCTAGAGAATGTGGATAATTTAGACGTTGTCCCTTCTGACTGACCCAATCAATCCCATGTTCTCCATATGTGCAGTGTGACCTGCTAAATTATAGACTATTATTGTGCGGTGTGACTATAGATTCCTGCTGAATTAATCTGGTACTTTGTCTTTAATTATCAAAACATCTTGGGCTTCAAACTGGGCAATTAGAATGTGGATTTGAGATTTTGGGCAAACGATACAAGGAAGATGTGAACGTTTTTCGATGCAGCAAGAGATAAGTCCTGGAACTTGATGCTCATGAATATGTTGGAAGTGGTGATGGTCTAAGATTTCGTATAGAAATTAGGTAGGCACTTGGAGGATATAATTTTGAGGCTAGGGTTATCAAGTGGGGGAATGGGCTAATTGGATATCTCTGCAGATAACAAATTAAGCTTGGTTCTGATGGGTTTCATGCCCTCTATACTGACAAAAATTATAGATGAGTATGAATGGGTTCTTCATTCTGTACCAGATTTTTGATCCAATTCGGCACCTTGCAGGATTCTAGACAAAGCCTAAGGTGTTGTTATGTCTCATATTTCAAAGGTACTGATTGTGGTGTTCTGCTCTGTTCCTTTATCTCTAGTGTCATTTATAGCAAAGTAAAAAAGTCTTGTCTCCTACAGTACTGTATGCAGAAGAACCTTTTAATGTTTAAGGCTTGTGTTGCTTAATCTTCTTGCATTTGTAGAACCCTGCCCGGCTAAGGAGTCGGCAGCAACTTCTCGCCTGGCGATGCTGCAACGTTACAAGGAGGAAAAGGCCCTCCGGAAATTGAAAGAGCAACGCGAGAACCACAAACCTGTCTTTCGGGTTGGGGTTTATAGGCCAGACATGATCCCATTCCGGGATTTAAAACCTCTGCCACCAAAATCCAAAGAGAAGGTACGGTGTTCATGCATTGGAGCTACTCTGCAAATGTAGTCGTATGCTGCGGCTCGTGGGAGGATGGTGGTGCGTGCCTTGGGTTCAATGATTGGAATGGCCATTCATGCTGTGTGACTGAGAATTAGTGGCATTGCATCAAAGATAGAATGTATAAAGGAAAGGTAATGGTAGCTTTGGAGAGAATAATGTTAGAAAGGACTCCTTGAGTCTGTGAACATCAGCACAGAGGCAAAGTACAGCTTGTTGACTCGGTTACAACTGATAAGAACCAAGGGAAAATTGTGAACAACAAGCCTTTGATGGTACGAAGGTAATACCACCTCAATGATCCAACAGTGTAAATGAGTGCTAAATGATTGAAGTGGCCATCTATGCTGTGTGACATTGCTTCATATGCTGGGTGATATTGCTTCAAAGACAGAATGTATAAAGGAAAGGTAATGGTAGCTTTGGGGAGAATTATGTATTAGCTCATAGTTCATCAGTTATAGGAGCAGAATTAGGCCATTCTGCACATCAAGTCTACTCTGCCATTCAATCATGGGTGATCTGTCTCAAACCCATTTTCTGCCTTCATCCCATAACACATGACACCCTTACTAATGAAGAATCTGTCAATCTCCACCACAAATGCATCCATTGCCATTTGTGGCAATGAATTCTTCAGATTTGCCAACCACTGACCAAAGAAATTCCTTCTTGTCTCCTTTCTAAAGGTATGTCCTTTTATTCTGAGGATATGGCCTCTGGTCCTAGACGCTCCCACAGGTGGAAACATCATCTCCATGTCCAAGATAGACACAAAATGCTGGACTCAGCGGGACAGGCAGTATCTCTGGATAGAAGGAATGGGTGACGTTTCGGGTCGAGTCCCTTCTTCAGATTGAGAGTCGGGGGAGAGGCTGATTACCTCTTTAATGGGTGGTAGCTTTAATGGGTTTCTTCAACTTTGCATTTAGATTTGGATTGGGATTTGGCTGTAGTTTATTTCCACGTGACGAGACTGAAGCTGATGCAAATAAATCTTGATGGCCAGGGTTTGTGTGTTCTATCACCAGTTTATACCACTTACAGGCAGAAATTACACTTGCCAGGAAGTTGTTGTGGGGAGAAGATTGTCGATGAGTGTTACCTTTCCATGTTTCCAAAAATGTACGTTCTTCCAATGGAACTGTTGGCTGATGTCTGCATGATGGTATGTGCGGTGAGCAGATTTGGATGGCAAGAGCTTGGAAGGAATGCATTGATGTACCCAAAAACCCCTGGTATAAATTAATGTCCAAAATTATTGAAAATAATGTTCCATTCCCTTTGACGACTAAGGATGTGATCTAAAAGTAGTTGTGGACTTTTCAATACACTACAATAGAATACAATGAACCTTATTTTTCCGTTAGGAACTTTGGTTT
This sequence comes from Amblyraja radiata, assembly GCF_010909765.2. Classification (NCBI taxonomy): domain Eukaryota; kingdom Metazoa; phylum Chordata; class Chondrichthyes; order Rajiformes; family Rajidae; genus Amblyraja; species Amblyraja radiata. Next base: position 3,105,322 of record NC_045993.1, on the reverse strand, counting down.
CTGCAGCCATACAACAAAAGAAACAATTTTACAAGACACACAACCAAACTCAATTCACACAGACATCCATCACAGTGAATCTCCTCACTGTGATGGAAGGCAAAGTCTTGTCGGAAGTGAAGTTAGCAAACACTTGTATGCCGAGGGTGGTACAAGTTTAAAGTTTTCTCCAAAGCAAATGATGGTTGATGCTGCTTCAAATGTTAATTATAACCAAGGGTGATCATTTTGGTCCATTATTGAGGATGTAAAGGAAAGCTAACAGCTCAATAAATCATAGAATTTCTCGTTCAGATGGTGTACTTATTTGACCTTACTTGTTCAATTCCCGTTGCTCTTCAAGTTGAAGTGAGGCAAATAAGGTTTGCACAAAGAATATAGGCAATTGGAACAAATGTGGTCTTTTTCTACAGCTTTTCCTACTAGGAAATAAAGATCCGGAGAGTGCCAGAAACAAAGAATGCCAACATTCTCCTTTTATAATTACTGCATTACTTGAGTTATTTTTAGGAATTAATTGGATGGTTCCTAGATGTGTATTTAGTTTGCTTATTGTGGTCTCTGCAATTTGAGTCTAACCAGCTGTTGATTTTTCAGTTTATTTGCAGTATGGCTCACATTACAGGTCCAGTGTATATTAGCAATTCTAAAACTGCATTTCAATATAACGAGACTAGATTTGGATGCAAATTTGTTGAAAACTTGTTATTGAACCTGTGTTTGAAGATCATTTAGCACAAGGGATAAATTACCTTTCATTAGCAATGTGTACATATTGTTAATGATTAAATGAAGCAGAGTTGCTATTTACTTTGTAATTGTAATTTGTTCGTTTTTTTTTCAGGCTACATTGCCATCTACTGAAATGAGGGTAACAAGATCAATGGCAAAAAATGTGCCTAAGGCAGCAATGGGGCCTGGACTTGTAGCTCCAAAGGTAAAGGTTTATCAAAAAGATGGGGCTCTTGCGACTTCTGATGTTGCTGTTCAGTTTGGAAATTTCTCAGTTAATGTCCCTGAACATTATATAGGTTACAGTATGGTTGATATGGCTTTAGTGAAAGAAAAATGAGTTGAATAGGACCATTAAGTCATAAATGATAGAAGCAGAATTAGGCCCATCAAGCCTACTCTGCCATTCAATCATGGCTGATCTATCTCTCGTACCTAACCCCATTCTCCTGCCTTCTCCCCATAACCCCTGACACCCGTAACAATCAAGAATCTATCTATTTAAGACACTCGTACTAATCAAGATATGGGTGTTTGGGTGAGACATTAGGGTGTTTGGATTAAATGATTTGACTCTTTCACATGAATTTCATTTAAGACACAATCCCAACAGGATTTTTTTTTAAATCAGTGGCTAGTGAGAAGGATTCGTACATTGATTTTCATCCTTAAAATGAGGGGGAGGGGATGTTCTGGAATGGGTTCTATAGATTAGAGGGTTGTAAACGTGATCCTATGGCGCCTTCACGCCCACGTTGGTTTTGCATACAGCCTGTTACCGCTGACGACTCGCCAGTAGCCTCAAGCGAAGGTCCAGCCACAAGAGCTCAATAACAACTGCAAGCTCAGGTGCACTCATTGGCCTTATCTACACATGGGTTATGATTGGTAAGGATGTAGGTAAAAGAGGCTTCTGGAATAATACCACGAGGTGTCTGGCTCAGCTAAGTGTCATTTGTTCTTTGCCTTCTGTTGTGGGATTTAATAGATTCTACTACAATCTAATTTAAGAAAAGGGGATGAAAGTAGAATTCAAACCTGTAGTTTAAGAAAATGCTAGGACCGACGATGTGATTAAAAAGAATGAATAACGGCAATATTAACATAGATTTATGTCAGGAAAATCATGTTTAATTAATTTACGTTCTGACAATGTGACATGGAGTAGATTAAATTAATCCAGTGGATCTGGTGAATATAGATTGCTTTGTGGTATAAGGCTAGAATACTTGGAATTAAGCATTGACCACCATGGATTGAAAATGCTCTCCCTGGTTGAGTAATTTAGAACTAGGAATTGGAGTCTGAACAAGAAGTATGCCTGAGGGTTGCGATGGAAATATTTGTATTCTGGCTGAATCTTTGGAGTTATCCTGCCCAGTCATTGAATTCATTCAAACAAGCTATTATTGGGGTTCTCTTTAAGAGAGTAAAGGATTATGAGAAGAGTACAGTAGATGGATCTTGCTAGATTAGCCGTGATCTTGTTGAATGGAAGAAGGGGCTGAGGGGCTGAATGCCACTAATTTGATTCTTCGCTGTTTCACACAGGTAGGCCATGTCAAATCCAATATGGCCAGCAACAAGGAGAATTGTACAGTGGCCGTGGGAACCAGAAGTCAACAACAAGGAGCAATTCAAAAGACAGGGACAAAAGTGCCAGCTGCAAGGAAGAAAGAAGGTACGGGTTTATTTTTATTGTTGGGGCTGTTGCAGGAGAAACTGTCTTATCTTACATTCTTTAAATGAGTGAGGTTGCTAGGGCGTCGAGATAAGTTTAAAGTATTTCAAATATTCTCTTTGGACTGGCAATTGCACACTAAGTAACATTTACATTGATTTTCACAGTGAAACGGTCCATCAATATCAAATGTTCTGACTTTTCAAATTGATATGCAATTATTGATTACCGTGCCAAAAAGCTCTTACCTTTTGCTCGTCCACAAATTCAAAGCATGCATTAATTAGGTTTAAGTGCATTAAATTGGATGGCCGATTGTAAATGCAGGGTTTCAAACTGATTTTCGTCCTCTGCTACTTGTCAAGAAGCAGAAGTCGAGTCGCCATCGTACCGCACTCATATGGGCCCTTTGGTCCACTGTGTTTACCCAGTTTCCTTTGCCCACTTTCAATAGTCCCATTTCTTGCGTTTGGCCTGCATCCTTCTATACAAAGCTGCAAACAGTGCAAGTGTGGCCTAACCTGTGTTTTGTAAAGTTGTCCAACTTTTCTATTCTGCCCAGCCTATGAAGGCAAGAATGCCATATGCTACCTATAACCCCGTCTCCATTTGTGTTGCCACTGTCGGGGAAGTATGGACTGGAACACCAACGCCCCTCTGTTCTTCGACATTCCACTGCCCTGTCAGGTGGAATTTTATTGCAACAAATGTGGTTAAAGCTATGCCCGTTGAATTTTCATCCTGTGCAAAAGGTTCTGTCTACCCTATCTATGTTTCCCACAATTTTGTATACATCAATTGGGTTTCCCCTCAGCCTCTGACACTCGGGAGAAAACAATCCAAATTTGTCCAACCGTATAGCTAAAATCCACTAATCCAGCCTGACCAATGAAGCAAGCACGCCATACCCCTTCATTCCACTATCTGCTTGTGTGCCATGTTCAGAGCAATGACGTGGACCCCAAGATCCTTCTGTACTTTAATGTTGTTAAGGGTCCTTGCATTTGCCATTGCTAGAAATAATTGCAGACCGCACAATTACATTGCTGTAGAGCAAGGCAAAAGCTATGTGTTCAGTAGTGAGTGATTTGCTTCCCGTCTCCAGTCTTTCTGTCTACGTTGTACGTCCAATACTTGTAACTGGATAAGTCCAGTTCCAATAGTTATGCTCAATATCTGTGCTGTTGCCTCCTAGGAAATGTTTCACTCTTCTTTGATCATGCAAATCTAATTTGTGGTGCTACCCACCAAGACCATTGAATTTGAAAGAGATATTATTGTCTAAGGCCAAACTGTGACAAAACTTACCTCAAAGCAAAGTTTAAAGATGGGTCTTTAAATTGGATTCAAGTAAGGATGGATTTAAACCATTAGGGATTCATTGTCAAGACTGCTGTCAGATTTATTTGACAGATTTCATTGACATATCAGTGATCGTGGCGACGTGCATGACAGGCACTTTGGGATATAATTTTGTCTGGCAGCTCTCCAAAATGCCAAAAGGAATATTGTAGTATGTATCCTAGATCAAAAGGGCTAATCTTGCAGTAACTGTGTATTGTTCCGATACACCATTGCCGCATCAAACATTGTGCATTTGTGCACCCATAGCAAAAAATATTTCAGTCAAGCTGGCTGGGAGAGTGGGAGTAAAATAGCAACCTAAGCTATTTCTTCCTGTTCTCAAATTGATGTAGGTTGAAGGAGGATGGGCAACTGTGTTAGTGCTTGGAATGGTCTATTAAACAGGTTGGGACTAATTGCTTTGATCTGCAAAGCAAAATTGGAGAGATCTTGAGAAACATTCTGAGAATTAAGATAAAGGTAGACAAAATAAAAATCTGGTTGTCTCCATCTTTGGTCTTTCCTATTCTGAATTGGGACTAGCTCACCAGGTGTGTCAATAATTAGCATGCCTTTATATTTACATTTTATATAAACTGCAACCTGTCATTCCATTCATAATTAATATATAGTCTCTTCGCACTGGTTTAAAAAAATTCCTAGTTGAACTTTGATGTGGAGAATAGTCAGAATATTTAATATGCTGCTGGCACCTGAAGCATTTGTGTGAATAATTAAAATGGAAATCAAAGCGGTTTGTTGGATTAAACGTGTGCAAATACATTAACGTTATCCAAGAGTTCTTTTCTTGCCTTGGTATAATTTTCCCTACTCAAGACTTATTATTCTACCATGCACTACTCTGCGGTCAAAAATGTTAAGGACACCTAGTGTTCTTTTTAAGATAGGTGTGTCCTCTACATGGCAGGTAATAACCTCTGGGCTTTGTTAGTCAAACTATCTTTCAAGTGATCTGTGAATTTACAGTGAGGGTTCAGTCATTGAAATTCAAATTATCTTGCCAGACTTCTAGACGTCAAAATGACAAATGTTGCACTGTTTCTGACAAGGAGGCGGGCTGAGCCATCAGTTCTCAGTGTGATCGGCTTTATTAATTTTAATGGCAGGTTGCTATTTAATTCTGAACAGTTGATCGTGTGTGAGGAGGGCACAAAATGCTTGTTCCTTTGCATTGTTCTCAATTAACACTAGCTGCTGGAAACCGACAAACCAACCTGAAACTTTAACTTGGGTGCTCTTGCCACAGTCAAGAGTATTTTTCTCAATATCAGCGGTCACAAGGACATATGAGAAATTATTGCCAGAGGGTTAGGGAAAAGGGAGTTCCTGAGATTCGTTAAGCCACTGTATTCCATCTCTGAAGAAGGGTTTTGGCCAGAAACGTTACTTATTTCCTTCGCTCCATAGATGCTGCTGCACCCGCTGAGTTTCTCCAGCATTTTTGTGTATTCCATCTCTAGTTTTGTACACATAAGCAGTTGCGAATTAACTAAAATGGCAACGGTCATGTTTGAATGTAATTAAGAGATGATCAAAACACTAATTGTTTCACATTTTTCAGCTGTCAAGCCTCAGTCGACTAAAAAAAAACAAGGCGAGATAGTGGAAAATTCGAACAGCAAATCGGTGAGCACCATGATTATATTTCTTGTTAATGTATCTTCATTTCCAAACTTACTGAAGCAATATCCTTTCTAGATATTTTCTAACTGGTATCATAATGTAAAATGAATTTGTTGATGCTGTCCTGTGGTAATTCTTGCATTCCTTGCCAAATCTCATCGAATGTGGCTGTGGCTCAATTTACAGATTATTTTTACTTGCATCTTCTGTTTTAGAAACTGAATTTAAAAATCCTCAATTGCCATAGTGAGGTTTTAACTAGTGTCTGAACTGCTAGTTCAGTAACTTAATCACAGGAGCACCACTGTTTTGGGGTGATGAATATTGGATGCAATATTTTAGTGTTTGATATATAGTTGAATTAGCATTTTAATCTATTAAAGCAATTCTATGACAATAAATTATCTTGAATCTATTTTGCATGCAGACTATCCCTGAACACGAGGCTCTGTTGCCAGAATCGGGGAGCTTGCCAACTACGAGTGGCAGTGTGAGCCAACAACCGCTGGGTGCTCCTATGGACCTTGGAGATATGGAGAAGAAAGTCTCCTTTGCCCCTGACAACTACGTCTTTGCCCCTATGGAGGGGCTTGACCAATTCAAATTTACTGCCCTCAGCCCACGAAGTGTGTCGAGCTTCTTTACCTCTCATACCTGGAGTCCTGCCAAACCCCAGTTGTAAGTATTTTGTAGAAGTACTCGTCTCTAACGAGTGTATATTAACATTTTTTTCACTATGCTGTCTGGTGCAATCAGTAGCTTCCTGCCAGAATTTTTCATTGTAATGAAGTATAGTTGGCAAACCAAGTCATTGCAGTCTATCCAATACGTGACTTTTTGTCAGTTCATCTTTAAACCTGTCCTGGCCTATTCTTGCACATTCTCATTTATTCCTATTAGGCAATGTTGTTTGTCAGTTTTAAGCGGATGTCTGGCTGTTATATTTGCCTGTCCAAGTTTTGCTTTAGTCAGAGTAATTGAACCACCAAACGAGCCATACTCTAGGCTACACTGAGGTGGTTGTGCTGTTCTTCCTGTACTTTGGAGCTGAGGATGTTTGACGTTGAGAACCTGGTCCTGCTTTGAATGTTTCCTAAATGTTCCATAAACTAACTTCATAGTGAACTGGCAGCTGAATGGGGATTCTTTAGATGAAGTGTAGGGGATTGCTAGTAGAACTCAGATCCAGTGAGGCGTTGATGCTACTAGGGAAAGGGGAGCAAAACCCCCAAATATTCAGGCATTTGTGGATGGCTGTGTTTGAGCAGTCAAGTGGGATGGGGAAACTTGAAGAAAGAAACATCGTTTGATTTTCCAGTTGTGGATCTATCTTTTCATTAAAAAAAGAGCATCTGTGAGCAGAGGATAGTTGTGGAATACCTGCAAGGAAAATGTAGTATTGTTTGTATTGGCCTGGGTTGCAAATGGTAAAGTCGGACATTGAAAGTTTCAGAATAAAACTTGCACGTTCGCTAGAGTTGTCATGTGCTGGGAATGGTCTCTTCCTGACCTGTCCTGTTATTGCAAAATGTTATTCGGGAGCTCCATCTTTTTTCTACCGTAACCCTTGTACTATCTGATCCCACGAGAGAAGGTCAAGGATGTTTTGGCTGATCTGCACTAGGCTTCACGCTTTGCCGGCTTTCCATGTTTTGTTTTGTTCTTGATTAGACTTTGATACGTGTTCTCGATCCCGCCACAACAAATATACACAAATATTCTCTCTGTTCAGGCGAAGCAACGCTGAATCTCCCGCAACAGTGCGTTATGTAACAAGATCGCAAAAGAATATTTTGAAACCAGAGGTTGAGTCGAATCTGCCTGAGGCACAAACTGAAGATCCTGCTAGGCCTGGTATGCATCGCTACTGATGGGCATAAGTAATTGACTCCATCACACTATAATTATTGGGTAACTGTACTGCCTAGTAAGATGCTCAATTTAAAATGAGGCTCCAAAAAAACATAAATGGTCTATTTGCAGTAACTGGCGGCACAGCAGTAGAGTTGCCGCCTTACAGCACTGGAATCCCGGGTTCGATCCAGAATATGGGTGCTGTCTGTACGAAATTTGCACGTTCTCCCCGTGACCGCGAGATCTTCGGTTTTCTCCCACATTCCAAAGACGTACAGGTTTGTAGGTTAATTGGCTTGGTATAAATGTACATTGCCCCTGGCGTGTGTAGGATGGTGTTAATGTTCTGGTTGGTGCGGACTCGGTGGGCCAAAAGGCCTGTTTTCACATTGCATCTCTAAACTATACTGCTTTGTGCAACATAACCAGTTAAAGCAGGGGTTCCCAACCCTTTTCATCTCATTTACCCCAGGCAACTTTAATAGCACATACCAATGTTATTTCACTTATTTATGAACAACTAATGATGAACAGATACCGGTATACCAGAACCAAACACCGACAGTCAATGAGAAAAAATATGTACATATCCAGAATCAACAAATGTATCCCCTGGGTGGGAACCCTTGAGTTAAAGATTTCCCAGACTGTAGTATTAATTATTGAAATACAATGGTGCAGTTTATTGTTTGGGAGTATTGTTATCTATTTGATTGTGCGTTTTAAAGCTTGAAGTGCTTTACAAAGACCCCCCCCCCCCCCCCCCCCCCCCCCTCCTGATTTTGCAGCTTTTGAAGTGCCTGTGGAAAACACACCACAAGAATCTTTTGGGTGTTCTCAACCTGACGGCAGTGGACCCGTACATGATGTGGCTTATTTCAGGTCAGCATGTAGCAATAATATTGAAAGGAGATTGTTTTCTGCATCAGATACAATTTAATAAAAATGTTACCATCATAATCCAAGCTTCTTACAGGGATATTCAGCAGTTGACGGGATCTTAAATGTGTTGCAGACCTAATTTAGTCATAGTAAAGATCTTTTATTTTGCTGCAGTCCTGTAGGCCATTTGGAAAGTGCTGGTGAGAAATTGTGTGCATGATCAGGCTTCTTTCCAATTTGGCTACCCGTAGCAGCCATGGTGGAGTTGCAAGTAGTTTTGAGAATTTGTATTTTCGACTATTGCTTTGTCTATTTTGTAATAACAGTGCATTAAAACGGATTTGCCCTACTTTATGCAGAGGTATATAAATTATTGCAAATGCAACTTAGTAACTAAATATTAAGTATGATGGAAGCACCGTTTTGCTGTGTGGAATTTAGTTTGGAATCAAGCAACCACTGCAGTAGAAAGGTGTCTCTTTTTTTTTAAACAAGGGATAGCCGATGGAAGTTTTCGTTCCTGGTGGCTTTATTAATCCAGATCACAGCTGAAACATTAACTGAAATGTCATTAGTTTATTAGTTTAGTTTATTGTCACGTGTACCCAGGTACAGTGAAAAGCTTTTATTGCATGCTATCCAGTCAACAGAAAGACAATGCGTGATTACAATTGAGCCATTTACAGTAGCTCGAACCGTTGCAAAGTGAACTCAATTGTAATTCTTCCCCGCAGAGGAGTCATCACATTGGAGACTGAGAAATTGACTCTGCTTTGTCAGCAGTGGGATGGATGGGAAAACTCTGACGTGGTTCCAGATAGTGGTAAGATAAGCGATAGGAGCAGAATTTTGCCATTTGGCCCCAACAAGTCTACTCTACAATTGAATCATGACTGATCTATCTACCCCTCCTAACCCCATTCTCCTGTCGTCTCCCCATAACCCCTAACAACCATACTAATCGAGAATCTATCTATCTCTGCCTTAAAAATATCCATTGGCTTGGCCTCCACAGCCTTCTGTGACAAAGAATTCCACTGATTCACCACCCTCTGACTAAAGACATTTCTCCTCATCTCTTTCCTAAAAGGGTGTCCTTTCATTCTGAGGCTATTATCTCTAGTCTAAGACTCTCCCACTAGTGGAAACATCCTCTCCACATCCACTCTATCCTAGCCTTTCTCTATTGGGTAAGTCTCAATGAGGTGTGTCCTCCCCCCCGTCATTCTTCTAAACTCTAGCGAGTACAGGCCCAGTGCCATCAAATGCTCATCGTATGATAACCCACTCATTCCTGGGATCATTCTTGCAAACCTCCTCTGGACCCTCTCCAGAGCCAGCACATCCTTCCTCAGATATGGTGCCCAAAATTGCTCACAATACTCCAAATGCGGCCTAACTAGCGCCTCAGCATTACATCCTTTCGATGACGAACATTATTAATTAATACAAATGTGGAAAGAATTTCCCCTGTCTTGAATCTTTTTGCGAAATTCTTTTGTAGCAAGGTGGCTTTAAATTTTCCCAGATGAAAACGGCACAGCAGTATACAGATCTGAAGTTGGTCATGATGTTTGCATTTTTAAACTTGTATTTGCTGAACATGCATTACCCATTAGGCCATTTTTACAATGTTATAATTGTGCAGACACAATGCATTGTGACCAAATATGCAGATGTTCAAAAGGATCTCTTGTGTATCAAATATGCAGCTGATCCTGTGAAATTCACTTTTATTTTCATGAAATTACACTCTTATGTAGATAGATTTTTTTTCTGGGCTAGGCTACCATTTGAACTAATATTGCTTCTAAATTTCAAGTGCATTGCAATTGTTTTTTCTGGAATCTAATGGCACTTCATCAAGCTCAACTTCAATGAGATTCTTGAATAGAACCTATCTTCTGCTTGCTTGCACGCCAAAACATGAATGATTCATTAGAGTTTGAGTATCGGGGACCCTGAAATCTGAACTTGCATGTTTTTGAAAGTTTTGTGGAATTGGTGAATTTTCTCTGAAGCATGAACATTTTGCTTGGTCAGCATGCGACCCAGTGGTATGAATATTGATTTTTCTAATTTCAAGTAACCCTTGCATTCCCTCTCTCTCCATCCCTCCCCTCGTCCTGCTGATTTCTCTGTTCGTATCCCCATGTTAACACCTTTCCCACAGGTTCTCATGGTTGAATGTCTAATATTCATGGCTCGTATGTTTGCTCGATGTAATGGCTGTAATTTATCTGTTTTTGTCACTGCCTTCAATCAGCAGTAATTTTTCAAAATCTTGTCCGGCCTGGCAAAAATTGGATAACTTGAGTTTAAAATCACATAACATTGTTTTGCCCAGTTAAGGACCTGCTTCGTACAACTGTGGGACAGGCACGTCTCCTTATGGCTGAACGATTCAAACAATTCAGAGGTCTTGTCGACAACTGCGAGTTCAAGACTAGTGAAAAGGAAGTCACCTCTGCAGATCTGGAAGGGTTTTGGGACATGGTCTACTTCCAGGTATCTGAAGGCTTTGTTTTTAAACACCCAGGCAGAACATTGTGATTAAAATTTAGTCATTATGATTAAATTGGGACTGATTTTCCTTTTGCATCCTGATTGAGACTTTCAGGTGAATACACTTTCTTGCTTTAAAGGGACGGGCATCATCCACTGATTCTGCATTCCTCACCTGAAGTTGTTGACAACTTAACTTCGTATTGGAATGTATTTCTATAAACACCTATCAGTTTAATGATTCCACAAATGATGAATGGCAAGGAGATTAACTCCTTGGTAGAAGGGGCTGGGGTGGGTGAGGGATATTGGGCAGACAACATCATGACATTGACATTAATTCATCCATTAGCATTTGCAACAGAAATCATTGAGCAGGCATATGACTTAGGCCACCTGACCAAGGGCCTGTGCCTGCCAGCAGGCAACTGCTACCCCGACACATTCCGGGCAATTGATCAGAGTTCTTCAAATAAAACGTCACCAGCGAGAAACTCCCATGCTGAATAATTGCTAGATGTATGCAGAGAAAGGATTAAGGTGCAAACAGCGCAAGAACGCCCTTAGTTTGCTGTTAGGTTTCAGTAAGTCGGTGTTACAAGAAATGTTCTACTTGGATTTATTGTAGAGTAAAATACCATGTAACTCATATTGTCACAAGTTGCATGCAGACACTTAAGTTAACTATCTGAATTGAATCTGAATTGAATACCCTGCAGTTGTACAGGGTCTTGGTGAGACCACACCTGGAGTATTGTGTACAGTTTTGGTCTCCAAATCTGAGGAAAGACATTCTTGCCATAGAGGGAGTACAGAGAAGGTTCTCCAGACTGATTCCTGGGATGTCAGGACTTTGATATGAAGAAAGACTGGATAGACTCGGCTTGTACTCGCTAGAATTTAGAAGATTGAGGGGGGATCTTATAGAAACTTACAAAATTCTTAAGGGGTTGGACAGGCTAGATGCAGGAAGATTGTTCCCGATGTTGGGGAAGTCCAGGACAAGGGGTCACAGTTTAAGGATAAATGGGAAATCCTTTAGGACCGAGATGAGAAAAACATTTTTCACACAGAGAGTGGTGAATCTCTGGAACTCTTTGCCACACAATGTAGTTGAGACCAGTTAATTGGCTATATTTAAGAGGGACTTAGATGTGGCCCTTGTGGCTAAAGGGATCAGGGCGTATGGAGAGAAGGCAGGTACAGGATACTGAGTTGGATCAGCCATGATCATATTGAATGATGGCGCAGGCTCGAATGGCCGAATGGCCTATTCCTGCACCTTTTTTCTATGTAATCTCCTGATATACAATAATTTAATAAAAAGGACTAGCCATTATTTTTCATTTAAACTGACAAATGCAGTTAGAAAAACTAATCGAGGTGGAAAAAGAGTCAAAGTATATAAATGAAGATTTGTTGCAAAAAAACTGGTGTCCTTGCAGTACCTAATACCCACCTACGTTACTGCTCCACACTGTTGTTGCTATCTTGCTTTTAGATCACTGTTTGTTATTTCTCCCTAGGTTGAAAGTGTCAACAATAAGTTTCAGAGATTGAAACAGATTCAAGAAAATAACTGGGAGGAGCCCTCATTGCCCAAAAGAGTGGTCAAGGTAAAGGATGTGAAATTTAGAATCTAGCGCAGTTAACCACTTGGTAGTAAAATGTGGAATATTTGCACTTTCTAGTGCACAGTGACGCTGGTAGAGCTGCTGCCTCAGACCTGGGTTAGATCCTGACCACTGGTGCTGTCTGTGTGGAGGTTGCAGTTGTGTTAATCCTGATAATGTGCAGTTGTGTTAATCCTGATTTTTTTAAAGTGGTAAATTTATTGGGTAACACCAGTTTCAAAACAGTAAGATTTTCTGAAGATGGAGTTTCAACTGCCAACAATAACTGTCGCTCTATGGATTCGGTATTTTTTTTTGTCTGCTATTGCTAACAAAATGTTTTTCACTTAGAAAAAAGCTGTCAGGTCAAAACCAGAGGAAGTAATGAAACCAAGTGCAGCAGCAACGAGCCGCTTTGCAGCTGTGAAGGCAGCTCTGAAGGCCAAAATGAAGCAGGAAATTGTTGACTCCAGCAACAAAGAAGCTCAAAGTGATGCCATTGTGTTTGACGCAGGTTTCTTCAGAGTGGAGAGTCCTGCAAAATACTTCACCGGTAAGATTCATTCCACACAATTCATCACAGCTGACTGCAAATGTTTGTACGTTGGGTATGGCTTTGTGTAAGAATACAGGAAGATGCAGAGAGGAATTTAGTTTAGTTTAGACTGCATGGAAACGGCTCTTCGACCCACCAAGTCCACATGATCACCGCACACAAACTATCTTCATAACACTGGGGCCAAAGCCAATTAACCTGCAAACCTGTACGTCTTTGGAGGGTGGGAGGAATCCGGAGCACCCAGAGAAACCCACACGGTCACAGGGAGAATGTACAAACACTGTACAAGCGGTATCCATTGTCGGGATTGAACGGTCCATGGAAAGAAGGTGTTTTTAAACTGAAACTCAAAAACTTTTTTTAGTGCTTATCTGAAACATACTGCAAGAGGTGGTCGTGGAAGCTGATACATCTGAGTCATTTAAATGGGCAAGGTGTAAAAGGATACATTGACCTCCTATTAACTTTGGATATCTGTGCAACAAACAGAACAGGATTGCAGAGACTGGTGTACTTTCTCCATTCTCTTGTCTACCCTCCTCACTCAAATGATGTGACTGGGAACTGCCAGCATAAACCGATGTTTAAAGATGTTGACTGCCAAAAGGTAACTTTAGGCATTCCAAATGCTGTGAGAATAGGAAATTCCGTGCTGGTCAAATTAACGCTGACATGTTGAAGATAGGATCTTGCAATTATGTAGATTATTTGCAAATTAGAGATTAAATGCTATGCTTTTAGTGGTGCAAGTTTTAGAGTATGAATTTACTTGATCTTTGAGGTGACAATTAACTTTGAAATTCTAATGTTTAACCAGTGACTCCTAAAGCATGTCCACCAAGGCAAAGATCCAAAGGCCAATGCAGTGCCACCAGGTTGAGTGTCCGTTCAGCTATTCCTGCATCTCCTGTGCCGTTTGTCACAAAGAGTTCAAGCCCGCAGACTTGTGCAAGCTTTAATAACGTGACAAAGACAGAATCGCGTGTCATGACAAACCTCATTAGTTCCATGGATGGAGAGGGGTGAGTTTGCTGCTTGCTATTTTTATTTTTTTTTATAAATGCTAACCATGTTGATGCGGGTTTACTTCTGTCCTATTCTAGAGTAATGCTAATTGGATATTCTTCCAAGCCATAATATCACATGCATGCCTTAATTTTGTCTGCTGTGCAGCATGGTAGAATAGTTGTCAGATTTCATGATTTTGTAGCTTGATCTTTTTACATTATTTTAGGGATACATTTGACATCAATTAGAAAGTCGAGAGTTTATTGTCATGTGTTCCTGATGGGACAATGAAATTCTTGCTTTGCTTCAGCACAACAGAACATAATAGACATAACGGTTGTCCATTGAAAGCTGATTGTGATAGGCGGTAGTCTCTTGCTAATACCAATTCTCTTCAGTTTGGTAAGCCAGGAGAAAGCAAAAGCAACAAACTGGAATTCAATGGAGGCAACAAACGGTGTGTTTGAGTTGCGAGCAACTCTGAATAGCAATAGGTCCTAAGATGAATTTTGTTTTTCTGAAGGTGATACATTTTCAAATGTAAAATCGTGGTTACTCTGTGCTGAGTTTGTATTAAGATCCTGGTCTGGAAAAAGGAGGCACTCGCCAGATTTGGGCAGTTAGAATCAAGTTAACATCATGTTGATGATTATACTCCAGTCCATCGACAGGCCAGATGGCAACACGACATAGATCTGGCATTCCATCTGAAAGTCCTAAGATTTTACAGATATGTTGAGAGTAAAAGGATAGCAAGGTGGCCATGGTGATTCCAGGTCCCTGGTCAGACCAGGGTATGGCCATGCTTTCTCTCTTCCCCCCCCTCCCCCCACAGAGTGGCAGATTCTAAAACTAGAGAACATAGGCTTGAGGTGAGAGATTTAAGAGGGATCTCGGGGGCAACCTTTTCCACGAAGGGTAGTCCATATCTGCAATTTCAGAGGAAGTTGTGGAAGCAGATTCAACCACGACTTTCAAAAAACATTTGAACAGGAAAAAAAAGATAGGAATGCTTTAGAGTACGTCAAATGGGACTAACCAGGGATGACAACTTGGTTAGCATGTACGTTGGACTAAATGGCCTGTTTCCATGATGTATACTCTATGTAGACTTTCCGAGTGTCCATCAAAGTTGGACTGAAATAGACAGAGCCATGGCCACTTTTTATAGGGAACACAGCAGCGAATGGAGTGTTGCATCCCTGTACACTTGGGGGAAATGAATGGGCAACTTGGACTTGTCCCAAGTAAAATAAATCTGGATAACATGCAAGTTTAGCCAATAACAAAAATACGTTGACTCAGTTACGCAGTCATGAATTCCACAATCAACCCAATGCTTAAAGTTGTAATCGTTCCCTGTGGTTTCTATTTTTTTAAATGCATGTTTTGTGGCAAACAAAACTCTATGAAATGGTTGTGCTTCCAACTTTGGTTAATTATGGGGTTTTTTTCAAGACAGTACTTTTGCAAACATTGGTAATGTGTACTTTAGAAAACATTGAAAATTAGTTTGTGGGAAAACTTCCATTTGCTTGGCTTACACTTTAGTGGTTGTGTGCATGAACCTTAGTTTTCTAACTAAGATTTCTTCTATTTAGCACTGCACAGCAAAGTACTTGTTCTGGAAAGAGCACAAAACGGGTAAGGAAACATTTCATGCATAACGATATACTTGGTGTTACTTTAATAATCCAGTGCCATTGGCAGTCGTACTTTTAAATGGGTGAGCATCACTAGTGCTTTAGTGTACTTGATATACTTGGACAGTCAATCTAGAAATATAACCATATAACAATTACAGCATGGAAACAGGCCATCTCGGCCCTTCTAGTCCATGCCGAACACTTACTCTCACCTAGTCCCATCTACCTGCTCTCAGACCATAACCATCCATTCCCTTCCCGTCCATTTGCCTATCCAATTTATTTTTAAATGATAAATTCGAACCTGCCTCCACCACTTCCACTGGAAGCTCATTCCACACAGCTACCACTCTCTTGAGTAAAGAAGTTTCCCCTCATGTTACCCCTTAACTTTTGTCCCTTAATTCTCAAATCATGTCCTCTTGTTTGAATCGTCCCTACTCTCAATGGAAAAAGCTTATCCATGTCAACTCTGTCTATCCCTCTCATAATTTTAAAGACCTTTATCAAGTCCCCCCCCCCCCCTTAACCTGAACCTTAAATTGAAAATGAAACCATAGATTTTTTTGGATGGAATCTTGTACGTTAACTTCTTTAAGCTATTTGAAAGAATAGCCAACATGGTAGGAATGTAACATTGGCATTTTAGAACTATTCACTGGATGGTCAGCCATTTCCCCTCTTGATTGTAACTGAGCTGGGTTGATGGACCAAAGTGAAAGTGAACTCGTAAACATTAAATGTCTGGCGATTTCTAAATGTGTTCTTATCAAGTGGAAGACACCTGTATTAGTGACCATGTCCCCAATGAATCTGTGAGAAATAGGCATGCAGATTATAGATATCCAGTTTTCAACTTGATTCTCTGCTAAATTCTGCCCTGAGTAAGTCAAGTCAAGTCACTTTTATTTCTACAGCACATTTAAAAAACAACTCTCGTTGGCCAAAGTGGAGGTACTAACGTTATACAACAGTGGTTCATGGATTAAATACAAACATCACTACATGCATCTAGCCCTCGCTCAGAGGACGTCAAGAAAGGCTTGGGAGTAGAGATGAGTTTTAAATCTCGACTTAAAGGAGTCGATGGAGGGGGCAGTTCTGATGGGAATAGGGATGCTGTTCCACAGTCTAGGAGCTGCAACCGCAAAGGCGCGGTCGCCCCTGAGCTTAAACATAGAAATTAGGTGCAGGAGTAGGCCATTCGGCCCTTCGAGCCTGCACCGCCATTCAATATGATCATGGCTGATCATCCAACTCAGTATCCTAGCTTATGCCTAGATGTTCAGTTACCCCAAGTCGGCCGATCTGAGGGACCTGGAGGTGGTGTGGTGGGTAAGCAGACTTGTGATGTAGGTGGGGGCTAACCCATTAAGGGCTTTGTTGACATAAAGGAGGATCTTGAAATTTATTCGGAACCGCACAGGGAGCCAGTGGAGAGAGGCCAGGATCGGGGTGATGTGACACGTCTGAAGCTTTGAGCCAAGAGTGAGGGGGTGATAGTGGAAGGAGGGGTTATGATGTAACTATTTGCCCTTGTTACCAGGTGTTGACTTGTTTAGGGCTGGGTATATTATCTGCAAGAGTAGTTTAACACTTTTATTGTTTCCCCAGGTAGATTTTGAGCAGTATCTCCAGCCCAGTTTGAGTGCTCTCGACCAGCCAGAAGCAATGCAGTCTTCATTCCATAATGGTGTCAAGTCTAGTTGCCCCCAAGAAAGCTCGACAGGTGACATTGAGCTACCAGAGGAAGAAACGCAATCTTCAGTGCAAGATGTGGAAATGACGAGTCCTGTGTGTGAGCAACCTTCGACTAGCGCCCACACGACTTTGCTGGGGGAGTTGCAATTGACCCGTCATTCAGGTACATTGAATTTTGTTAGTGCATGTAACACCTTGATTTAGGAGTTTGCACCTTTTAGTTGAGCGATAAGGTGTAGAAACGGGTCCTTCAGTCAGAGAGTGCTTCCCAGATCCCAGCTGGGGTCAAACAGTGCAGTGCTGGGACTGTTCCCAGTGCCCCCCAAACCTCCAAAACATATTCCACAGCAGTGACATTACATGAATATCAGATGCAGCAAACCTTGTGGCAGGGCCACAGATTGCCACACAATTCCATTTTAATTTGACACAGAAATTGTCACCAATAATCACTCATGCACTCGGAAACCTCTGACTTGCACTCCAGACTAATGAGTGAACCAGTTGCCAAACCTCAAATTAAAGTCTGCACAAGTCGGAGACACGTACATTCACCTGCGTTCCTTCCTCTAGCTTAACAATTTTCACCTCTTATCTTGCATTTTGTCTCGTCGTCTCTGGCCTTTGTTCAATAATCTACCTGTCAAACACCACCCCCCCCCACAACCTGTATCCATGTATCACCTGTCAAGCTTTGTCATGCCCCCTCCTCTCCTCCACCACAATCAGTCTGAAGAGGATTTTCCAGAGTTGCTGCCTGACACGCTCAGATACGCCAGTGCTTTGTCTTTTACTGAAAAAATCAGATGCTGAATTATTGGAGATTGACGGCACTCTGCCTGAACTCGCTGAAGTTTAGAAGGATGAGGGGGGGGACCTCATTGAGAATTATGGAATCGTGAAAGGCCTGGATAGAGCGGATGTGGGGAGGATGTTTCCACTAGTGGGAGAGTCTCGGACCAGAGGCCATATATGGCCCTTCCTTTAATATAATTTTGGAATACTGGTTTGATGAGCCACTAGATGGCGCTCAATGTAACAGGCAGAAACCTGCTACCTTTTAAAATAGACAAAAATGCTGGAGAAACTCAGCGGGTGCAGCAGCATCTATGGAGCGAAGGAAATAGGCAACGTTTCGGTACGAAACCTTGAAGGGTTTCGGCCTGAAACGTTGCCTATTTCCTTCGCTCCATAGATGCTGCTGCACCCGCTGGGTTTCTCCAGCATTTTTGTCTACCTTTGATTTTCCAGCATCTGCAGTTCCTTCTTAAACCTTTTAAAATAGTGTTGTTCGTCTAAAGTGGATTGAAACTATTTTAACTATCTGACACAGAGACTCAGAATACAAGGACATACCTTTAGAAAGATGAGGAGGAATTTCTTTAGTCGGAGGGTGACAATAACCTGACCTTGATACCTTGAATTAATTGCCACAGACTGTTGTGAAGGTCAAGTCAATGGATATTTTTATGACGGAGATTGACAGATTCTTGATTACTAAGGATGTCAGGAGTTATGGGGAGAAAGGGGTTGAGAGTGGGAAAAATAGATCAGCCATGATTAAATGGCAGAGTAGACTTATTGCGTTGGAAGGGACTGCAGATGCTGGTGTAAACCGAATGGCAGAGTTGACTTGATGGGCTGCATGGCCTAATTAATTCTGCAACGAGTACATGATTTATGACTATATATTGGGCATCTGGGGCCTCGACTTCAGGGGTGCCCTTCAACCGGAAGTGCTTTGTGCCAAGTGAATTGACCAAGATGATAAACAAAGGGATTCTCTCTCTCCTCTCCCTTTAATATAATTTTAGAATAAACATCTCAGATTCCTGCTTTGACTAGCCACCAGATGTCACTAAATGTAACAGGCAGAACCCTGCTGCCTTTTAAAATAGACAAAAATGCTGGAGAAACTCAATGGGTGAGGCAGCATCTATGGAGCGAAGGAATCGGTGACGTTTCGGGTCGAGACTCGACCCAAAACGTCACCAATTCCTTCACTGCATAGATGCTGCCTCACCCGCTGAGTTTCTCTAGCATTCTTGTCTATCTTTGATTTTTTTCCAGCATCTGCAGTTCTTTCTTAAACCTTTTAAAATAGTGTTGTGTGCCTAAAGTGGATTGAAACTATCTTAACTATTTGACACAAATTAGCTGGTGACTTGGGATTGAAATAATTTCTTTGCTGTTCAGATTGTTCTGATTTGCATTTGCTTCCTCCCCCAGGTCTGCTGACTCTCAATTCCCCTCCCACCACACTTGTTCAAACTACTCCTTGTTCAAATTCTATGGGTGATGTGTTGGCTAAAGCAACAGCTGTCCATAAAATGGTAAGGACAGAACAGCTTCCAGAATTACTAATTCTATATTCTTTTCTTGTATGACTGCAGAAACCAAATTTCGTTTGAACTTCAAATGACAATAAATGTGTATTGTATTGTAAATGTGTATTGTATTATATATGCAATTGTCTCTGTTCGTATCATAGATGTTCAGCAGGCAACTTGATTTTCAGGCCTCTCCCCTATCCAGTTTGAAAATGTATCCATTGTTGTTATAATTATTATTTGCAGCGCTATTTGTGAAGCTGTGGTTATAACAAGTTGTGACTTTCCAGGGTTATGAAACCAAGATGGCCTGATGGAGATGAGATACAAATTGCCCGTAATGTAACCAAATTATGCAACGGGCTCAAGGATCAAGTGCTATTCTTATTTCTACTCCGTCCTGAACAACCCACTTTGTAAACCAATGCCAGAGGAACTCAGCGGGTCAGGCAGCATCTGGGGAGGAAATGGACAGGTGATGTTTTGGGGTTGGGACCTAATGGAGGATCCCAGCCTGAAACATTACATGTTCATACCTTCCCTGACTACTGCCTGACCTCCTGTGTTTCTCCAGCACTTTGCACTGTTTGAGATTGCAGCATCTGCATTCTCTTGTCTCCATCCCGCTTTGTAAACCACCTTTGGCCATAACTTAAGTGACCTCCTTAACTTCTGCACAAACTAAAATCCATTTGCCTCGACAGAGCGCTTTAAATAGAAGCTTGTAAATGCAATAAGGAAGTGGATGTAGTAAGTAACTTGGGAAATATATTTGTTGCAGTGAACTTTTTTGAACTGCATCTTAACATTGAGATTCGCTATTGAATTTGAAAGTGTTAAGTGACATTCAGATGTTCAAACCATCTGTCTTTCCCTCCCTAGCCTTGGGGTCCAGCTATTGTTTTGTGTTCTCTTCTACCTGATGTTGCTCAATTGTTTTACAGCTGGAATCTGATTAGCATGTGTGACTGATTGTCACTATTGAGGGGGGAGATGAGAGCTTGTACACAGACCAGACTTGGTCCCAATATGAAAGCTGATGTATCTGGGCTTTGTCCTTGGTGGCTGCACAGATTTCATAAGGTCGTAAGTGATAGCAGAATTGGGCCATTCGCCCATCAAGTCTACCCCACCATTCAACCATGGCTGATCTATCTCTCTCTCCTAACCCCATTCTCCTGCCTTCTCCCCATAACCCCTGACAACTGTACTAATCAAGAATCTATCTATCTCTGCTGTAAAAATATCTATTGATTTGGCCTCCACAGCCTTCTGTAGCAAAGAATTCCACAGATTCACCATCCTCTGACTATAGAAGTTCCTCCTCATCTCCTTCGATACGATAGAACTTTATTCATCCCCGGAGGTGAATTGGTAAAATTGGTCTAGGACTTTCCCCACTAATCAATAAACAATAGGTGCAGGGGTAGGCCATTCGGCCTTTCGTGCCAGCACCGCCATTCAATGTGATCATGGCTGATCATCTCCAATCAGTACCCCGTTCCTGCCTTCTCCCCATATCCCCTGACTCTGCTATTTTTAAGAGCCCTATCTAGCTCTCTCTTGAAACCATCCAGAGAACCGGCCTCCACCGCCCTCTGAGGCTGAGAGTCAACATCCTCTTCACATCCACTCTAGCCGAGCCTTTCACTATTTGGTAAGTTTCAATGAGGTTTCCACTGCAAATGCCTGTGGGTTTAACTTTTCAGCTGGATTTATTTTGGGTCCTTGTTTTACGTTTGGGTACTGAAAGCATTTTCAACTTTAGCGGCTCTTGTGTTTTTAAGCAGAAGGACGACAATTACATGAGCCCATTTGGAGCAAGTGCAGAGGACCAGCTCGTTCACCCATTTGGAGCCGCCCTCCAGGATTTGATATCATTCAGCCCCAGCGGAATCCCTCAATGAAGTCGAGAGGGCCAGAGATGTTGCCATTCACTACTGGCCGTCAGGAGACCAGAAACATGTGTGGTGGACTTGAAGGTTATCTTTTAAAACATTATGGACTTGTTGTAAACAGACTGGTGTTGCACTCGTGTTTAGTGGAGGAGAGTACACTGAAGACCAAAGCCAAATTTAGTATCGAATGAATCATGCAAGTCTTGTTACTCTTGAGGTCTCAATCAACCACTGGTCTCAACCTAGTCGGTCAGTGGGGTTTAACTTGCAGGCGTGCGTTCTGCCATTTGATAATAAGATGCCACTATCCTGCAACCATTCATTCATCATAGTCGTTGTTTTGCCGCTCATTATTTTATGTTGTGTGGATTGTAAAAAGGAACTGATGTGCTTAAGAAAAAGAATATTGATTTTATTATCTCCTCACCATCCTGATCTGACCTGTCTATTTCCAGCTCTAAAGACTGCTGCTGCACAAAAGGCCTATGACTGCAGGATAGGGTGGATCGCAGTACTGAAGAGAGACACAAAATGCTGGAGTAACTCAGCGGGACAGGCCGCATCTCTGGTTAGAAGGATCTAGAGGTTCTATCCAGAGATGCTGCCTGTCCCGCTGAGGTACTCCAGCATTTTGTGTCTTACCTTCGGTGTAAACCAGCATCTGCAGTTCCTTCCCACACATTGGGTCTCTGTATTGCTCTTGTGTACGATATTGTCAGGGATGGACATACAAAAGCATTGGCTCCATCAACAAGTGGTCTTTCCATGTTGTCAAGGTTTTCAATTTGAACTGTTGGATTAATAATACCTAAATCATAAATGACTACCTCACTAACATGAATCTCCACTCACTAATTGCAACATTTGAAGATTTTTTTTTTTGAATTTAAAAAGGAACAGTGTAATCTGAACTTTGTACTTGCGTAACTATCTTGCTTTGTATGATATTGCTTAAATAAATGTTCAGACTTTCTCATAACTGTTTTAAGAACCACTTCAATTGATCATCTGTGATACTATTGCAACCTTTCGCATTTCAAAACCTGTGCTTGTATTGGGCAAACAAACGGGACAGTTGGCAGGTCCTATTTCCTTTTTCCATGTGTTAAACTAACCAGCTTCACTCCTTGGGATCATATTTTCCCGAACCTTTGACCAAACTTGTTTATGTCCAGTCTGTCTATCTCTACTTTAAATATATCCACTGACGTGGCCTCCACAGCCTTCTGTGGCAAAGAATTCCACAGATTCACCACCCTCTGACTAAAGACATTCCTCCTCATCTTCCATAGGGAATGTCTTTTAATTCTGAGGCTGTCACCTCTAGTCCTTGACCCTCCCACTAGTAGAAACATCCTCTCCTCATCCACTCTATCCAAACCTTTCACTAATCGGTAAACTTCAATGAGGTCCTGCTCAACTTCTAAACTCCAGCAAGTACAGGCCCAGTGCCGTCAAATGTTCATCCTACGTTAACCCATTCATTCTTGTAAACTTCCAATTGACCCTCTCCAGGGCCAGCTCATCCTCGGATAAGTGGCCCAAAATTTCTCACAGTACTCCAAATGCGGCCTGACCAGCGCCTTATAGAGCCTTAGTATTACATCCCTGTTTTTGTATTCTAGCCCTCTTGAAATAAATGAGAAGCAGGCCCTTCAGCCCACCCAGTCCGCGCCGACCAGCGGTCCCCATACACTTAACACTATCCTACACGCTAGGGACCATGTACAATTTTTACCGGAGCCAATTAGCCTAAAAAACCTGGACGTCTTTGGCATGTGGGAAAAAACCGGAGCACCGGGAGAAAACCCACGCTGTCATAGGGAGAATATACAAACTCTGTACAGGTGGCACCAGTAGTCAGGATTAGAACCTGGGCCTCTGGCGCTGCAAGGCAGCAACACCTTCACAGCGCCACCTTGGTGCCCTTTGGCCATCTAACAGCCTGCAGATATTTTTGCAATCTTCCCCGCAAAGTCTCAATGCATTTGCATTACTGTCCCAATTGCATCTCTGTGTTGAGCAATTCCTTGGTTTAAAGCATTCTTCCTCTTTGTTAAATCACTCCCATATTCCCAGTCCTTGTGTCGCTATTCTCTGCCAGTTCTAAACCACTTTGGGATACTGGTCCTGATCATTCTGTCCTCCTGGGCATGCCCATTAATCGACTGATCTTTGGTGGTCAAACATCGAGGTCTGTTAATTGTTCTCCAAAGTTGTCCTCCAGGATAATCCTTTGAATCCTACTCTTAAAATGGTGTTCAGTTTCTCCCTATTTGACTTGGGAGCTTTACACCACAATTTGATACTTCTCATTGTCTTAATTTGCCATGGCAATGGTCATAATGACAATAAATTGTACAGTAAAGGTATGTACAATCTCACCACAACATGGAGAGTGCAGCTATGCTTCAGATGGATGATGATGCAAATGTCAGACTGACCAGCTTTTTAAACACCACCTTGACATGGTTACTTTAAATATAGAACAGCCTAAAAAGCTGCTTCACCTGAAGTCAAATTTCATGTATTTGGTCTGAGCCTCTGGATCCTGCCATTCATGCTCCCAGATGAAAGAAATTGTGAACTGAGCTTCGTTTAGTTTAGCGATACAGCACGGAAACAGGCCCTTCGGCCCACCGAGTCCGTGCTGACCAGCGATCCCCGCACATTAACACTGACCTACACACACACACACACTTGGGACAATTTACATTTATACCAAGCCAGTTAGCCTACAAACCTACACGTCTTTGGAGTGTGGGAAGAAACCGAAGATCTCGGAGAAAACCCATGGGGAGAACGTACAAACTCCGTACAGAAAAGCACTCTTATTCGGGAACGAGACCTGGGTCTCCGGCGCTATAAGGTAGGTGGCAACTCTACTGCTGCACCACTGTAAGTAACCATAATTAAATAAGTAGGCTCATGAGCTAATAAATGAATGTTTAACTTGTCTTTCGGAAGGTGCAGAATTTGACATTTAGTACAGGTCCACCACCGGCAACTGATTATCTCTGCCTTAAAAATGGATCAAGAAACGATCTGCTTTTGTCTGTTTTTTTAAGTTTCTAATACTTGCAATACCCTTCAGTCTGAAGATGGGTCTTAACCCGTAATTGAGGGAGTGCAGCGTAGGTTTACAAGGTTAATTCCCGGGATGGCGGGACTGTCATATGCTGAGAGAATGGAGCAGCTGGGCTTGTACACTCTGGAGTTTAGAAGGATGAGAGGGCATCTCATTGAAACATATAAGATTGTTAAGGGCTTGGACATGCTAGAGGCAGGAAACATGTTCCCGATGTTGGGGGAGTCCAGAACCAGGGGCCACAGTTTAAGAATAAGGAGTAAGCCATTTAGAACGGAGACGAGGAAACACTTTTTCTCAGAGTGGCGAGTCTGTGGAATTCTCTGCCTCAGAGGGCGGTGGAGGCCGGTTCTCTGGATGTTTTCAAGAGAGCTGGATAGGGCTCATAAAAAATAGCGGAGTCATGGGATATGGGGAGAAGGCAGGAACGGGGTACTGATTGGGGATGATCGAAGGGCCAAATGGCCTACTCCTGCACCTATTGTCTATTGTAATGTCACCTATACCTTTCCTCCAGCGATGCTGCCCGACCTGCTGAGTTACTCCAGCATTTTTGTGTCTAACAAAGAAACCAATTACTTCGTATTTCAAGGATTTGCATAAAACTTCCAAAATATTTTGCGTTGGATTTGTGACACTAACTTCCTGCTGAGTTTTCCAGATAGTTGCGGCCGTGGATATTTTCCAGTCCTGTGTCAACGTGACTACACAGATCAGCTGAGTGCAGAGTGGGAAGCTATTCTGTGCTTATCCAGTGGCATTTTACTGAACAAAAAGCAAGTGTGTTTTATTGTCATCCGTCACAAACAGAACAATGAAATTCTTGCAGCGGCACAACAGAATATATAAAACATAATACGCTAACCAATAAAACATACGCTAACAAATGAAAATAGTTAGACACGTACGTGTGTGTATGTATATTTGTTTAGTTTAGAGATGCTGTGTGGAAACAGGCCCTTTTGCCCACCGAATCCGTGCCGACCGCCGATCCCCATGCATGAGCACCGTCTCTCACACACACACACACACACACAATCATTTTTTACACAGAGAGTGGTGAATCTGTGGAATTCTCTGCCACAGAAGGTAGTTGAGGCCAGTTCATTGGCTATATTTAAGAGGGAGTTGGATGTGGCCCTTGTGGCTAAAGGGATCAGGGGGTATGGAGAGAAGGCAGGGATGGGATACTGAGTTGGATGATCAGCCATGATCATATCGAATGGCGGTGCAGGCTCGAAGGGCCGAATGGCCTACTCCACCTATTTTCTATGAAACCAGAGCAATTGGAGAAAACCCACAGGAAAATGTACAAACTCCATACAGACATTCCCTGTAGTCAGGATTGCACCCGGATCTCTGATGCTGTAAGGCAGCAGCTCTACCGCACGCCAGTGTGCTGCCCTGCCCTGTCCATATATATATATATGTGGATGTGTACGGATATATATAATAGGTGTGTGGATATATATATGTGTATGTATATGTATGTATGTGTGTGTGTGTGTATATATATTCATGCACAAACATATATACACTAAACCGGCTGAAATCTCTTCTATTTTGAGTTGCTCGTGTAAGATGAATGGAACAACAAAAACGTCACTGGTTTATTTAGTGAAAGACTTCCCACTGGCAACCCCTCCCTAGATTAATTTGCTGACTTAGAAATGCTCTCGTATTTCCAGCCAATTTGTAGCTATACATATTCTTCAAATTTGCATCCAACCTGGCACTTCCACAGATGGAGCAAATGTTAAGATCGGGTGATGCCAGTTTTAACTAATTGGCACACAAGAAAAAGGAAACCGACGTAAGAGATGAAATGAGAGATGGCCTTGTAGAATAAACCAGGCAGGAAAGAATTCCAGACGGGAATCGGAAGGGCCAGTGTGGCCATGAAATGTAACTGGCTAGTAGGTTTAATGAGAAGCCAAAGGCTTATTAATCTGTATATTATAATGAAGATATGGGGCAGCCCAGTGACACAGCGGTAGAGTTGCAGCCTCACATCGCCAGAGACCCGGGTTTGATCCTGATTGCGGCTGCTGTCTGTACGGAGTTTGTACGTTCTCCCTGTGACCGTGTGGGTTTTCTCCGGATGCACCGGATTTCTCTCACTCTCCAAAGACATACAGGTTTGTAGGGTTAATTGGCTTTGGTGAAATTGTGTGGGATAGTGCTAGTGTAAGGGGATTGCTGGTCGGCTCAGACTGGGTGGGCTGAAGGTCCTGTTTTCCACACTGTATTTCCAAAGTCTAAAGCACCCCAAGCAACTCCCACACGTAAAAGAAAAGAATTCCACTGTGCCTTGGTGCACACGATGATAATGAAGCAATGGCGGGACTGTCATATGCTGAGAGAATGGAGCAGCTGGGCTTGTACACTCTGGAGTTTAGAAGGATGAGAGGGAATCTCATTGAAACGTATGTTAAGGGCTTGGACACACTAAAGGCAGGAAACATGTTCCCGATGTTGGGGGAATCCAGAACCAGGGGCCACACTTTAAGAATAAGGAGTAAGCCATTTAGATCGGAGACGAGGAAACACTTTTTCTCACAGAGTGGTGAGTTTGGAATTCTCTGCCTCAGAGGGCGTTGGAGGCAGGCTCTATGGATGCTTTCAAGAGAGAGCTCGATAGGGCTATTAAAAATAGCGGAGTCAGGGGATATGGGAGAAGGCAGGAACGGGGTACTGATTGGGGAAGATCAGACATGATCACATTTAATG
This sequence comes from Amblyraja radiata, assembly GCF_010909765.2. Classification (NCBI taxonomy): domain Eukaryota; kingdom Metazoa; phylum Chordata; class Chondrichthyes; order Rajiformes; family Rajidae; genus Amblyraja; species Amblyraja radiata. The sequence goes on along the minus strand of NC_045993.1, from coordinate 3,078,107 downwards.
GTGGTGCTGGCTCGAAAGGCTAAATGGCCTACTCCTGTGCCTATTGTCTAAGACTCAATTTCCAGATGATGCTATTATTTGTTCTGAGGATTGAATGTGTGGGAAAGAACTGCAGCGTGTGGGTCTGAAGTAGTGTTCTGACCATAAATGTCACCCACTCCTTTGGTCCAGAGACGCTGCATGTCCATTTCCTCCCATCATTTCATACTTTAACCTGAGAGTTGGCGACCATTGTGACCCGTGGTTCCAAAAACGATGACACGGGGAAACCGTACAACAGGAAAGCAGAGTGAGACTAACGGCCAAATGACTTAACAAATTGTTATTGTGAATCAGCTGACATCATTTAGCTTTGGGAAGGATGTCACAATGGGGCGTTCATCAATCTACTTACACACCATCATGTTCAAGCAGCTCGCTGCTCTCTCCAGCACCCTGCCGAAATTCGCCAACAAGATCAGGAAAAAGGACGGCATGGTTTGTACATTCCGTGGCCCGATTTGTGTGTGTGTGTGCGTGCGTTTGTCACGATAGGTGTTAGGGACTCGAGGAACTGCTGGTGCTGGAATCTTGGAAGGAGCCATGCAAAAGTGCTGGAGTAACTCAGCGGGTCAGGCAGCATCTCTGGAGGACATGGACAGGGGAAGTTTCGGGTCGGTACCCTTGTTCAATAGACAATGGATGTAGGAGTAGGCCATTCGGCCCCACGAGCCAGCACCGCCATTCAATGTGATCATGGCTGATCTTCCCCAATCAGTACCCCGTTCCTGCCTTCTCCCCACATCCCCAGACTCCACTATTTTTAAGAGCTTCATCTAGTTCTCTCTAGTTTAAAGTATCTAGAGAACCCGCCTCCACCACCCTCTGAGGCAGAGAATTCCACAGACTCGCCACTCACTGTGTGGAAAAAGTGTTTCCTCATCTCCGTTCTAAATGGCTTACTCCTTATTCTTAAACTGTGGCCCCTGGTTCTGGACTCCTCCAACATCGGGAACATGTTTCCTGCCTCTAGTGTGTCCAAACCCTTAACAATCTTGAAACTCAACTACAATCAGTTCAGACTGTAGGGGGAGGGGATATATCCTGGTAAGTGCTTGGTGGATACAGGCGAGGGAGTGTTGATAGGCTGGGATTGTGTTCTGTGGAGTTGAATGAGTTTCTCGCACCTTGTGATCTCGCCACAAGGCAAAGTTTGGTGAGATTATAGATTGTTCTGTGAAGAGAGTCTCTTAATTTTGATCACAGGATGTCAAGGTTGTCATTAAAAAACATTTCTGAAATATCCATTGACGTGGCCTCCACAGCCATCTGTGGCAAAGAATTCCACAGATTCACCACTCTCTGACTGAATAAATTCCTCCTCATCTCCTTCCTTAAGGAACGTCTTTTAATTCTGAGGCTACGACCTCTAGTCCTAGCTGGCATTGCCCAAGATCGCAATGAAAACACTTGGCTGAGGTCAGATGGGAGCTCGAGAGAGTCAAGAATGTTTGTCGTATGTATTGGCAATCGAACAATAACATTCACACTTGCTGCAGCTTTAAAGGTCCATTAACATGATAACCTGCAGAATAATATATAATAATCAATAACACAATCGATTAGTAACAGTAAAACAAGCTAACTATAGTTCAGAAACCAAAGTTCATAGTGCAACTGAAGACGAGGTGCATGGAAGATTATACTTGCTGGGCCTGGTGATGGGCTGTGTTCAAAAGTGGGAAGAAGCTGTTCTTAAAGCTGATGATCTTGCTTCTCAGGCGCTGTTACCTCGGGTAGAGCCTCTGCCTTACAGCACCGGTGACCCAAGTTTGAATCTCACCTCGGGCGCTGTCTGCGTGGAGTTTGCATGTTCTCCCTGTGACCCCGTGGGTTTCCTCCGGGTGCTCCGGTTTCTTCCCACGTCCCGAAGACATGCGGATTTGTCTGTTAATTACCCCTCTAAAATTGACCCTCGCGGTGCAGGGGGTGGGTGAGAAACCGAACCGATCAGCCATGATCACATTGAATGGCGGTGCTGTACTCGAAGGGCCAAATGGCCTACTCCTGCACCTATTGTCTATAAACAAAACTAAACTACTCATTACAGTAGTGTGGTGGGTTCATAGATTTTTTTCACTTCCTCCTCCACGGCAGTGGCAACTGTGCAAAACAAATGTGACCTAAATGATGTCATGCTCAGGTGTGAATTCCCTGGTCCGTGAGTTAATCGTCCATTCCTGTCTCCAGCTACGCACACAGCGCTCGCAACTCATCACTTCCCTCACGAGGCCTTGTACAATTACATCTTGCATGTTAAACTGCGTGGACGGAGGCAGAGTTAGGCACAGGGGGCGGCCACTAACCACGACAATAAGTACTCCAGCATATCTTCAGCCTGAGCCCGTCTGCAGAGGGGTTCCTGCGATGTGGAAGACATCCTGCCTGTTCGCTGTACCAAAGAGGACGCGCCCCAGCTCCTATAATGACTATAGACTTGTGGCGCTGACTTTGCACTGTATCGTATAATGCTTTTACAAATTGTGTCATAATAATAATAATAATATCTTTTATTGTCATTGCACATAGGTGCAACGAGATTTGGTATGCAGCTTCCATCCGATGTCACAACCTAAACGACTAATAAAATTTAGATAGCCAGAGAAACATGATTTATAAAAAAAAAGAGCAGTAAAACAGTCTAAAGTGCAAATATGTCTGCCGGCTCGATGTGCGACGTGACCATCCGAGGGAGACAGTTCATGTGTGGGGGGGGGGGCACTCAGCAGGGTCGGTTCAGAGCAGCGATTGCTTATTCGCTGCTGCTTATTCAGGCTTATAACAAAAATTCTTCGCATTGCAGCCGATCACTTGCGCAAGTTCACAAGTTAAAGGAGTAGAATTAGGGCATTCAGCCCATCGAGTCCACTCCGCCGTTCAATCATGGCTGATAATAATAATAATAATGGATGGGATTTATATAGCGCCTTTCTAATACTCAAGGCGCTTTACATCGCATTATTCATTCACTCCTCAGTCACACTCGGTGGTGGTAAGCTACTTCTGTAGCCACAGCTGCCCTGGGGCAGACTGACGGAAGCGTGGCTGCCAATCTGCGCCTACGGGCCCTCCGACCACCACCAATCACTCACACACATTCACACACAGGCAAAGGTGGGTGAAGTGTCTTGCCCAAGGACACAACGACAGTATGCACTCCAAGCGGGATTCGAACCGGCTACCTTCCGGTCGCCAGCCGAACACGTAGCCCATTGTGCCATCTGTCGTCCCGAAATCTCTGCATCTTAATCCTGACTTCCTGCCTTCCTGCCCATGACCCTTGTCACTTGTTCCAAATCAATATCAATCAATCAATATCAGTTTTATTTGTCACTTGAACATAAAGTGCAGGTGAAATGAAAATATTTTTTTTTAACACAAACATCCACCACAGCATTCATCACCTGTGGTGGAAGGCACAAAATTTGGCCAGTGATAGACAAGACGTTATTCCATCATCATGTATCTGTACACTGTGAATAGCTAGATTGTAATCATGTATTGTCTTTCTGCTGACTGGACAGCACGCAACAAAAGCTTTTCTTAAGATAATATGGATATGGAATATTTTGCAAAGAGAGTTTTTTTTTCGTTTTAGTTTAGAAATACAGCGTGGAAACAGGCCCTTCGGCCCACCAGGTTCGCGCTGACCAGCGATCACCTGTACACCAGTTCAATCCCACACACTAGGGACAATTTACAGAAGCCAAATAGCCTACAAACCTGCATGTCTTTGGAGTGTGGGAGGAAACCGGAGCATCCGGGAAAAGCCATGTGGTCACGTGGATAACATACAAACTCCGTACAGACAGCACCCGTAGTCTGTATTGAACCCGTGTCTCTGGCGCTGTGAGGCAGCAACTCTACCGCTGCATCACGGTGCAGTCTTTAAATGCAGTCTTTTTCTCCCTGCCCCCTAGTCACCTCCCTGTGAGCGTATCTAAGATAGACACAAAATGCTGGAGTAACTCAGCGGGACTAGCAGCATCTCTGGAGAGAAGGAATGGGTGACGTTACAGGTCGAGACCCTTCTTCAGACAGATACAGCCACCCGAAACGTCCTTCCACCCAGAGATGCTGCGGGTCCCGCTGAGTTACTCCAGCATTTTGTGTCTATCCCTCCTAACCCCATTCCCCTGCCTTCTCCCCATAACCCTTGACACCTTCTGGAAGAAGGGCCTCGACCCGAAACGTCACACATTTCTTCTCTCCAGAGATGCTGCCTGTCCCGCTGAGTTACTCTTGAATTTTGTGTCTGTCTTTGGTGTAAAGCAGCATCTGCAGTTCCTTCCTACACACGAGAGGTGCCGTGCCCGTGTGTAAAAGCTTGGATAAATATGTAATTGGCAGTAACCGCAGCGTATTTTGCAGCATCACTATCTCTGACTCATGACATTGTTTGTTCTAGTCTCACCCCAGAGAAATAAGCATACAAATTCAGACTGGCATTCTAATCACACTGAAGGAGGCACTTACTACAGGTGCCATTTATAGGGATGATACATTGAACCGAGGCCCTCTGTATTCTCAAGTGGATTTTCTATTTTTTTCTACTGTTTATATCCACATGGAGGAGAGAACCTATACTTTATCAGTCATGGAGTCATCGCGTGATACAGTGTGGAAACAGGCCCTTCGGCCCAACTTGCCCACACCGACCAACATGTCCCAGCTATATTAGTCCCATCTGCCCGCGCTTGGCCCATATCCCTCCAAACTTTTCCTATCCATGCACCTGTCTCACTGTTTCTTAAATGTTGGGATAGTCCCAGCCTCAACTATCTCCGCTGGCAGCTTGTTCCGTACACCCCACCACCCTTTGTGTGAGAATGTTACCCCTCAGATTCCTATAAAATCTTTTCCCCTTCACATTAAACCTATGTCCTGGTCCTCGATTCACTTACTCTGCATCTACCCGATCTATTCCTCTCATGATTTCTCTTATTGTGTACATATTGTGTTCAGTTCTGGGCACCATGTTATCATAAGGTCATAAGTGACAGCAGTAACATTAGGCCATTCGGCCCATCAAGTCAACTCCGCAACTCAATCATGGCTGATCTATCTCTCCCTCCTAACCCCACTCTCCTGCCTGCTCCTCATAACCCTTGACACCCTTAACATGTGTTGGGAAGGTGTTGTCAAGCTGGAAATGGTATAGAGAAGATTCACAAGGGTGTTGCCAAGACTAAAGGGTCTGAGCTATAGGCAGAGGCTGAGTAGGCTGGGACTGCCTGTCCCGCTGAGTTACTCCAGCATTTTGTGTCTACCCATTCCTTCTCTCCAGAGATGCTCCAGCATTTTATAGACAATAGATGCAGGAGTAGGCCATTCGGCCCTTCGAGCCGGCACCGCCATTCAATGTGATCATGGCTGACCAATCCCCAATCAGTACCCCATTCCTGCCTTCACCCCATATCCCCTGACTCCACTATCTTTAAGAGCCCTATCTAGCTCTCTCTTGAAAGCATCCAGAGAACCCGCCTCCACCGCCCTCTGAGGCAGAGAATTCCATGTCTGCATTCACAATAAACAGACCTTTGAAAACTCAGATCTCAAATCTCCAAATCTCCAATTCACTAAATCTCAAATCTCCAAATTCTCAAATCCCAAATTTCCAAATCTCCAATTCTCAAAATCTCAAAATTTCTAAATCTCCACATTTCTAAATCTCAACATTTCTAAATCTCAAATTCTCTAAATCTCCAAATTTCCAAATTCTCTAAATCTCCAAATCCTCAAATCTCCAAATTTCTACTAAATCTCAAAATTTCCAAATTCTCTAAATCTCCAAATTTTACTAAATCTCTAAATCTCTAAAATCTCCAAATCCACAAATTCTCTAAATCCCCAAATTCTCAAATGTTCAGATCCCAAATCCAAAAAAACCTCAAAAACCTCAAAAACCTCAAAAACCTCAAAAACCTCAAAAACCTCAAAAACCTAAAAAACCTAAAAAACCTCAACTCAAAAAGACTCAAGAAACCAAAACCTGGGAGTTTTGTGGGTGCGCACCGCCAATCAAAGATCTTATGCTCCGCTATAGGATCTTTGCCGCCAATCGCCTCGCTCGCCCCGCCCTCTCTGACGTGGACGTGCATCCGGGTCCCGGAGAGCGGAGCGCTCGGGGGGGGGGGGGGGGGGGGGGGGGGGGCGGGGCGCTGGTGACGTCACCGGGCCTCCGTTGTAAATAATGGCGAGGTCGTGAGGAGCGCGGCGGCGGCGGCAGCAGGGGAGGAGGAAGGTAAGCGAGCGGGGGCAATCCTTGGCCATCCTCCCTCCCCAGCGGCCGGAGAGCCGCGACAACCGCCGGATCACATCCCCCGCCCTCTTGCCGAGGCGGTGGCGGCGATATTGGGGGTCGGCCTCGACGTTTTGTCGGTTAAATCGGCGGGGATAGTGCCTCCCCCCCCCCCCGCCCTCCCTCCCTCCCTCCCCTCCCCTTCATCCATTCACCCACCCTCTTCCCCAGTCACAAGAGGCAACACCAAACTGAAGGCTCTTTCTCTCCCCCCTACCTCTTTAATTTTCTTTTTCCAGAGCAAAATAAAGATGGAGCTGAGAGTTGGAAACAAATACAGGCTGGGCAGGAAGATTGGCAGCGGCTCTTTCGGGGACATTTACCTGGGTAAGTTTTAACATGGTAAATAATCCATTGGGGGGGGGAAGAAAAAACACATCATCGTACAATGCTCCAAATATCATGCGTTGCTCCGAAAATGTATCACCAGGCAATGTGTACCAACCCCCGAGAATGCTGCATTACCATGCAATGAATTCCACAAACCTGCTGCAAAATTGTATTATCATGGCAATGCTACAGATTATTATTGTTGTTGTGTTTTAAAAAATATCCTCCTGGAAAAATTGTGCAAATCCCCCCCTCCCCCACCAAACAAACCAAAAATCAACCCCAAATATCTCCTTCCAAAACTTTGCATTTTGCATTTAAAATAATACTTAAATCTTGGTGGGGGGATAAAAAAACTCTGCCCTCTATAAGTATTTAAATTGAAGTTGGAAAGGAAGAATTTTGGAGTCGATTTTATTTTTGTTTGGGGAGATTTTGTACAATTTTTCTTTTGAGTTTTTTTTATTTTAAATTAATGTTTCGTTTGCATCTATTTTTCTTGCCTGGGTCTGCTTCCTTTTAGAGGAAGTAGCCAGCAGCTGTTGTAGTTACTGGAGCTGTCAATGGTTGTTGCTGTCTGTAATGATGGGCATTGGATTAAGAGAAGCCAGGTTTATTTTTTTTGGTTTTGGTGGGTGGGAGGTTTTGCCCCCCCCCTGTTTCCTCCTCTAAAGACTGCCCAGTGTATAAAATTTCTTGCACCCACTTAAATGTGCTGGGCTGCAGAGTGAGAGGGGTGGGTGGTGATTGGAAAGAATGATTCCAGACAATGGTGCGTGTTGGCTGGGCTGACTTTTTCTTCCTGGAAGTTTTAAGAAAGGGGATTGATGGCAAAATGCCAGAGTAACACAGTGGGTCAGGCAGCGTATCTGGAGAAAAGGAACAGGTGACGTTTTGGATCGAGACCCAAACTCTGCCTCTGAATCTGAAGAAGGTTGTCTACCCAAAATATCACCTATTCCTTTTGCTCCAGAGATGGGCTGGGCTGCATCCACAACTCTCTACAATTTCTGGTGCTGTTGATTGATTGCAGAGCAGTTCCCAAAATACTATGCCAGTAGATAGACACAAAATGCTGGAGTAACTCAACGGGACAGGCCGCACCCCTGGCGAGAAGGAGCGGGTGACGTTTCGGGTCGGGACTCATCTTCGGACCAAACGCTCTCGACCTGAGACGTTACTCATTCCTTCTTTCCAGAGATGCGGCCTGATCCGCCTAGTTACTCCAGCATTTTGTGTCTTTCTTTGGTCAAAGAACATTTGCAGTTCCCTGTTTCTACAGGAAACTGCAGATGTTGGGATCTTGAGGGAATAAAAAAAAAAAAAAAGTGCTGGAGGAACTAATGGTCTAATGTAGACAAAAATGCTGGAGAAACTCAGCGGGTGCGGCACCATCTATGAGCGAAGGAAATGGGCAACGTTTCAGGCCGAAACCCTTCTTCAGACCCTAATGGTCTAATGGTTTATTTATTATCATGTGTACCAAGGTAGAGTGAAATACGTTTTTTGCACACAGCTTAGCAAGACTATCACCGTACATAAACACAATTCTCTGGTTGGTAGAGAATGTACAGAACAGCCCACTGTGTCCATGTGCAAGAGGTGCCATTTTGGCACCATTTTAGAGCTGGCCACAAAGGCCCATTGCAGCCTTCGCCTCCATTCTGGTCGTCCTGCGAACCATCGTCCCTCTCCTTGCACGGCCCCCTTCGGCCCTTGTTCCCCGGTGGGGTGGGGGGCCACGACTGTGAGAGCGTGGAAGATAAGACCCCATATGGTCCTCCTTACTGCCCCAGCATCCACCACTTTCTCCCTCCATCCTGCTCTGCATCATTGGACATGTTGTACGTGTAAGTGAGTTGTGCAACATCTATGTAGGGAAGATAGACGCAAAAAGCTGGAGTAACTCAGCGGGACAGGCAGCATCTCTGGGAGGGAAGGAATGGGTGACATTTCGAATCAAGACCATTCTTCAGACTCGACCCAAATGTCATCCATTCCTGTGCTCCCGAGATGCTCCCTGTCCCGCTGAGTTACTCCAGCTTTTTGTGTCTATCTTTGGTTTAAACCAGCATCTGCACTTCCTTCCTACACATCTATATAGGGAATGGACAGCTGAAGCTTCGGGTCAGGAGCGAGGTCCTGATGTTTTGGGTTGGGACCCTTAAGACACAGAAGAAGGTCCCAACTTGAAATGCCACCTGTCCATTCCTTCCACAGATGCTGCCTGACCTGGAAGACGCTGGGGGAACTTAGCGTCTTACTTTTTTGAAAAGGAGCAGGAGTTGGCAAAATTGTCCCTTGAACTGACACCGCCCTGGAGTAAAATCATATCTGATCTGATCTTGGTCTCCTCTCTGCTTTCCTGCTTTTTCTCTATAACCCTGTAAATTAAACATCTGTTTATCTCAGCCCTGAAAATATTCACTGATTCGGCCTCAACAGATGACTGGTATATTGGAATATTCTAAAGATCCAAGCCCCTCTAGAGAGAAGTTCTCATCTGCCTTAAATGTGTGACTTATTCTGGAACTATGCCCGCTGTTTCGCGATCTTAGAAAACGTTGCTTTGTCGAGCTTTCCTGGAATCTTAAGTTTTAAAGAAAATTGCCCCTCTTCCAACCTGTTGGAAAAATCCTACCATGTCAAGCAACACCTTAATTCCAAAAATTAACCCAGCAAGTTTCTTCTGAATTGCCTCCAGTACAAACGTTTCAAGCTGTGTGTTGCTGTAGGTGTGGTCTCGCCATTGCACTGTGCGAATGTAGCAGGAATGTTCTATTCGACACGCTCCCCCTTTTGCAGTAAAGGCCAGTGAGCTGTTTATCTTCCTGATTAGTTGCTAGGCTAGCCTGCTGCACTTTCTTTTCTTGGAGAAAAGGCGCAGGCTTCCTTGAATTGGTCGTGCCTTGTGTTTGTGGAGCTGCAGTTCTTCTCCTGCTTGTCGACATTGCCAAAATGATTTGGCCACCAAGCAGCTCTGTCTGTCTCATGAGGTCTTTTGTTATTCGACTAAGAAAAGTTGGAGGAAATGTGCCTGTAAATGCTCCCAAAGAAAATCTAGTTCTTCCTGATGTTTTCATTCCATTAATCATTTCCGTGACATTTGATCTCGTTTAGCAGCGTGTGGAAAAGGTGTACATCCTGTCGTCTGATATTGTCTTTACTCTTTGCGTTTGGCACATGTTGTTGGTGGTACCATTTGATCCAGTGTGTTAAAGTGGTTCATTTTATCTTCAACAATGAAACAGCTTTTCCGTTTCGATTTATGGGAAGAATCCTTTTTAAGTCTTTGCCACATTGTACAGTGGAGGGTTGGGATCAAAAACTTCAGCAAAAAAAAACTACTGAAAATCGGAAGTAAAACAAAATGGTGGTGATATTATTGAGAACGAACAAAGTAGATGTTTTGGGTTGGAAACGTCTTTGTTGGACTCTTCTAATGTTTTGGGTTTTTTTAAGCTAAGATACAGTGCGGAAACAAAACAAAATGGTGGTGATGTTATTGAGAACGAACAAAGTAGATGTTTTGGGTGGGAAACGTCTTTGTTGGACCCTTCAAATGTTTTGTTTTTTTTTTAAGCTAAGGGATACAACGCGGAAACAGGCCCTTCGGCCCACCCAGTCCGTGCCGACCAGCAATCCGTGCACGTTAACGCTATCCTACACACACCAGGGACAATTTATACCAAACCAATAAACCTATAAACCAGTACGTCTTTGGGGTGTGGGAGGAAACCGAAGATCTCTGAGAAAACCCACGGGCAGAATGTACAAATTCCGTTTGAGACAGCGCACGTGGTCGGGATCGAACCCGGGTCTCCGGCGCTGAAAGGCAGCAACTCTACTGCTGCGCCACCATGCCACCCACAGTGGCAGGTTGCTGTCTGATCTGCAAATGGTTTTCCATGATTTTTTGTTTTGTTGTGTTAAAATAGGAATCTGAGGGGTAACCTTTTCGCACAAAGGGTGGTGGGTGTTTGGAGCGAGCTGCCAGAGGAGGTAGTTGGCAGCGTTTAAGAAACATTTAGTCCGGTACATGGATGGGACAGGTTTAGAAGGATATGGACCAAACGCAGGCAGGCGGGACTAGTGTAGATGGGGCATGTTGGCTGCTGAGGGCAAATTGGGTTGAAGGGCCTGTTTCCATGTTGTATTTCTTTCTAATCCTGACTTTCTTTACTTTGGCTGCAACTGGTGTGCGGTTGTTTGATTAGGGAGTGTGGAGTTCAGGCAATTGCTATGCCTGTTTTACAAGTCCAACAACTTTTAATTTATTTTAAAACCACTGTGTGATACTGTAACAGTTTGGAGCCTCTCCTTTGCCCCTGGCTGTCAAAATACTGCACTCTACAATCTGCATAATGGTGTTTTCTGGTCACCTTTTGATTGAAAGATACAGCATGGAAGTCGGCCCTTGGACCCACCGACCTGTTCACACTAGTTCTATGTTATCCCGCTTTCCCCGCCACTACTAACACACCAGGGGCGTCTTTTAGAGGTTAAATAACCTACAGACCTGCACATCTTTGGGATGTGAGCTAACCCACATGGTCACGATGAACATTCAATCTCCACAGGGACGACATCCTAGGTCGGGATCGAACCTGCATCTCTGGTGCTGTGAGGCAGCGGCTCTGCCAGTTGTGCCACTGTGGTTCTCCTCTCGCTGCCTTTGGTTGAGGTTGTCTTATTGACTATTGTCGCTCTTTGAATGCGCTCCCACTTGGCAGTAGACTATTTTCCCTTGTGTTTCCCCAATGAAGGCACGACTTACAATGTGAGCGGCTGTTGTTCGGGAGGGGGGGGGGTGCTTTGTGTTTGGAGCCACAAACCTGCAAATGGTGGAACACTAAGATTTGAGGTGAAGCATCAGCAACTGCAGGTGCTGGGATACATGAGCAAACCACAAAATGCTGGAGGAACTCGGCAGGTCAGGCAGCATCTATGGTGGGAATGAAGAAGGGTCCTGACCCAAAATGGTGTCTGTCCATTCCCACCACAGATGCTGCCTGACCTGCTGAGTTCTTCCAAACATTTCATAAGTGATTGGAATAGTGCTCTAGCTGTGGTTCGTCAATGCTTTGCGTAGCTGAAACATAACCTCTCTCATTTTGTAATTGATTTGTTTTGTGATTAGGTCAGAAGTGATAGGAGTAGAATTAGGCCATTCAGCCCACCAAGTCTACCCCGCCATTCAATCATGGCTGATCTATCTCTCCCTCCTAACGACATTCTCCTGCCTTCTCCCCATAACCCCTGACACCCGCCCTAATCACCAATCTATCTACCTCTGCCTTAAATATCTCCACTGACTTGGCCTCCACAGCCTTCTGTGGCAAAGAGTTCCACAGATTCACCACCTTCTGACTAAAGAAATTCCTCCTCATCTCCTTCCTAAAGGAACGTCCTTTAATTTTCAGGATATGACCTCTAGTCCTAGACTCTCCCACTAATGGAAACATCCTCTCCTCATCCACTCTATCCAAGCCCAGTCAGCGCATATGGTGCCAGCACAAGGAAAGATCAATTGTGTCAATAATGTCAGGATATTGCTGCAGGAGATTTTATGCTGTTAAGAGTTTTGCAGCTTCTTGGGGCAGCTGTATTCTCTTATTGAGGGAGAAGATATCCATGTTACAGCTTGTAAAGGATTATACTATTAAAGAGTCTTGCAGTGTCTATACACGAGGATCAAGGAGGAATGTCAAATGGTAAGCAGGTTTATGTATTTGTGAGAACAGGAATTGGGTCACCTTTCAGATGGTCTAAAGACGAATTTGGAGAGGGGATTCAAGACTCTAGGGCGAAGAGTTCAACATTGCAATGTGGGGTGGGGAACTGTAGTGGAAATTGTCAAATGTTTGCAGTCTCAAGGGCCTGGAGGCGAACGATGGAGGTTGATTGGTCAATAGTGTTTTATTTGTCACCCATGCAACTGCGCGGTGGAATTCTATTTTTGCATTTATTACACGTGCGGGTGCTGCCATGTTTTGGCGCCATTATCCAAAGCCCGGTCGGTCCGCGCGCTCGATGTACTGGAGCGGTTCCTTCGTCCCTCTCCTCGTCCGGCGAATGGGATGGAATTCAGCAACGGTTTTGAGATAATCAAGGCATCAAATGTTAGACGGTTGAGTTTTCTAGTAGAAGGGTAGATAGAATGTCAAACGCTCGGCAGGTAAGATACTGACAGACCCGCGCATCTTTGGGACGAGGGGATGGGGAGAATGTGCAAACTCCACACAGACAGCACCAAAGGTCAGAATTAAACCCAGGTTTCTGGTGCTGCGAGGCAGCAATTCTACAGCTGTGCCACTGTGCCTCTACTAATGCTGAGAGAGGGGGGTGGTGGATTTTGGCAGGGAGGGGGGGGGTACAGCATAGTGATATTAATGAGTAGATGATGGGTTGTAATGTGGGACTGGGTAGGTCCTTTGGAAAGGGCTGTGGCTCTGTCATTTGGGAAAGAGTAATGTGAGGACTAAAGGTCACAGCCTTAGAATTAAAGGATATTCCTTTAGGAAGGAGATGAGGAGGAATTTCTTTGGTCAGAGGGTGGTGAATCTGGAATTATTTGCCACAGAAGGCTGTGGAGGCCAAGTCAGTGGAGATATTTAAGGCAGAGATAGATAGATTGGTGATTAATACAGGTGTCGGGTTATGGGGAGAAGGAGTCTGTGGAATTCTCTGCCTCAGAGCGGGGGGTGGAGGCAGGTTCTCTGGATGCTTTCAAGAGAGAGCTAGATAGGGCTCTTAAAAATAGCGGAGTCGGGGGATATGGGGAGAAGGCAGGAACGGGGTACAGATTGGGGATGATCAGCCATGATCACATTGAATGGCGGTGCTAGCTCAAAGGGCTGAATGGCCTACTCCTGCACCTATTGTCTATTGAGAATGTCGTTAGGAGGGATAGATAGATCAGCCATGATTGAATGGCGGGGTAGACTTGGTGGGCCGGATGGCCTAATTCTACTCCCATCTCCTATGACTTTATGAAATGTTGGAAGAACATAGCAGATCAGGCACAGCAGAATGGCCTAATTCTACTCCCATCGCTTCTGATCTTATGACATGCCTAATTCTGGCTTCAGAGCAGGCATCGGAGTTGTGGTGGGAAGTGAGGGAAGTAGTCCTTCTGCCTCAAGTGAGTGCCGTTAAAAGCTTAGCGATTGTGGCAGTAACCGTTTGCATTCTAAGTGTTCTTTTTATGTTCCTTTGGGATCAAGCATTGAGCATGTGATGAGTTGGTTTCAGCAGTACACACACTTAAGAAATCTTATGTCAGTGCTGATGAAGCTTAAACAAATCTTGCTGTCTAGATCAGGATGGTGTGTGGATAATTGAGTTACTCAGCAGATCCTGCAGCACGGGTGCTTATTTTGATATGGCTGTGGAATGTGTTGCCATGTTAAAATACAGTAAAACCCTGTGTGTAAGAAGGAACTGCCGGACGAAATGTGTCGGAAGGAACGGCAGATGCTGGTTTAAACCGAAGATGGACACAAAATGCTGGAGTAACAGTGGGTAGGCAGCATCTCTGGAAAGGAGTGGGTAATATTCCGGGTCGAGACCTTTCAGACATAGTCGGGGGTGGGGAAGGGGGGGCGGGCGGGGGGGGAACGAGAGATATAGAAGGTCTCAAGATGAGGAACAATGATGAAAGAAAGAGGCCAATGTCAGCCATTTTCCAGATGCGAGCGGGTACCTGGTGTGACTTGGGTGGGAGAGGGACGGAGATAAAGGGGATGCGGGGGTTACTTGAAGTTGGACAAATCAATATTCATACAGTGTGTGAGGAAGAACCATACCTTGAGTCTGAAAAATGGTCTTGACCCGAAACGTCGCTCATTCCCTCTCTCCAGAGATGCTGCCTCAGCCGCCGAGTTACTCCAGCATTTTGTGTCTACTTTCAATATTCATACCACTGGGTTGTAAGCTGCCCAAGCAAAATATGAAAACTGCAGATGCTGGTTTACAGCGAAAATATACACAATACTGGAGTAACTCAGCGGGTCAGGCAGCATCTATGGAGAGGAGGAATGGGTGCTGTTTCATGTCGCTAACTTTTTCTGAAGAAGGGTCTCAACCTGAAACATCACCTATTCCTTTTCTCCAGAGATGCTGCCTGACCCGCTGAGTTACTCTAGAATTGTGTGTGGAGATCTTGCAGTAAAACCCTATTCATCTTGCACGCTCTGCACTTTGATGCGGAACTGGCAGACTTTGCAACCTGTTGGATGTTTTTCCACATGATTGACTTTTGCCAAATCTTGCGTAAGCTTACTTTGCTTTCGCTTCTGCTTGCCACTGCTATCAGTTTACTTCAAAGTTCATCTGAAGTCTGCTGGTCCTTCAATGTGATTTAGCAGCCCATGGTTTTGGCATTTGAACTGCACGAGATGCTGACTTGATTTTGTACCGTGCGTTTGGTTCCTGAATCTCAGACTAGTCACCGCAGTGCACTTTATAGATGATGTGTACAACAGCCGTGGTCTGCCTTTGGTGACATAGATGAGTGTTTAAGAAGAGACAGTAACCCTAAGATTTTTGCCTCCATCACAGTGAGGAGGTGCCTGGTGAACTCACTGTGGTGGATGTTAATTTGTGTTTATTGTGTGTTTTGTTGTTTATTATTACATGTATGGCTGCAGGCAACGACATTTCGTTCAGACCGAAAGGTCTGAATGACAAATACAGGATCTAAGTCTAAGTTTGTGTCAAGAAGGGGGCGGCACAGTGATGTAGTCTGAAGAAGGGTCTTGACCCAAAACGTCACCCATTCCTTCCCTCCAGAGATGCTGCCTGTCCTGAGTTACTCCAGCATTTTGTGTCTAACTTTGGGTTAAACCAGCATCTGCAGTTCCTTCCTACACAGTAGCGCAGTGGTAGAGTTGCTGCCATACAGCACCAGAGACCATGGTTTGATCCTGACAAAATGGGTAAGATTTGGTATTCATTACCTATTGGTACTGTCTGTACGGAGTTCGCATGTTCTCCTTGGGACCGTGTGGGTTTCCTCCAGGGGCTCTGGTTTCTTCCCACCTTCCAAAGACATTGTAGGTTAATTCGCTTGGTATGAATGCAAGTTGTCCTTTGTGTTTTTGTAGGATAGTGTTAATGTGTGGGGATCGCTGGTCGGTGCAGGCTGGGTGGGCCGAAGGCCCTGTTTCTGTGCTGTATCTCTGAACTAAAAAAAACTAAATTATTTTCTATGAGTTAACGAGTAATTAAGTCACCCTCCCTCCCAAGCTCTTGACAGTGGTGTCTTTCAGCCACAAAACCTGATTATGTTGAGATAAACAAGGAACTGCAGATGCTGGTTTATACCAAAGATAGACACAAAGTGCTGGAGTAACTCAGCAGGTCAGGCAACATCTCTGGAAAGAAGAAATGGGCGATGTTTTGGGTCTGACGAAGGGTCCTGACGCAAAACGTCACCCATCCTTTTTTTCTCCAGAGATGCTGCCTGAGCTGCTGAGTTTCTCCAGCTATCTGTGTCTGTCTCTGATTCTGTTACGGGCCTGTCCCTCTGTACGGGGTAGTTCAAGAGCTCTCCCGAGTTTAAAAAAAAAAAAAATCAAACTCGTGGTAAACACGTAGAATGTACGTAGCGGATACGTCGGAGCTCGGTACGTCTCTTAGCGACTCGTAATGCTAACGGCAGGTACTCGTGAAGATTTTTCAACATGTTGAAAAATGTCCACGAGAGCCCCGAGTACCTACGAGCGGCCATTACCGTAATTCTCCAAGTTCGAATCGGGGGAAACTCGGGAGAACTCTTGAATTGGCTCGTACAGTGGGACAGGCCCCTTTCGTGGTGATAGTAACCCAGTCAAACATTAAGAGTTCGGTACAGCTCGGGCTAGGGATGCAGAGCAACGTGAGGTCTTGTACAATGCTGGTTTATAGCTTTCCATTTGTTTACCGGGGTATATTTTAGCCAAATCAGTCTCTATTGGGGAGCTTGCTTGTAAGCTTGACATTCCTTTGCAGTGATCAGGCACGTTTGTTGGAACTGGTTTTGCAGCTTGCAAAACATAATGAAATTCTCAGATGTTGCCAACATGCTTCGTCAAAGCCAGGAAAAGTGTTGATCAAAGTTTGTGGGATAGAACTGCAGATGCTGGTTTATACCAAAGATAGACACAAATTGCTGGAGTAACTCAGCAGGTCGGGCAGCATCTCTGGAGAGAAGGAATGGGTGACGTTTTGGGGTGAGTCAGGGGAGCGGTAGGGACCTTTCTTCAGATAACTTTTTTGATCAAAATACAATTGATTTTCTTTCTGAAACTTGGATTACCTCATTATCACAAGGAGGAACATTTTTTTTTTTTAATTCTAGTGTGTCGAAAGCCAGAGCTAAACTCGCAATGTATGTGCCTCACTAAAACTGGTCAGTTTGCTTTTTCTTAATTTTCACATCAGTGAAGTTGTTTGTGTTACATCAGGGAATCGGAACTCAAAATAAAAAAAGATCTTGATGTTTTGGATCTCACTCTTTTTCAGTCTCCATTCTAAAGCGTAGTCCAGAGGAGGTTTACGTGGATGATCCCAGGAATGCATGGGTTGACGTTTGATGAGCGTTTGACGGAGCTGGGCCTGCTGTACTCACTGGAGTTTAGAAGAATGAGGGGGGACCTCATTGAAAACGTACAGAATAGTGAAAGGTTTGGATAGAATGGTAATAGCCTCAGAATTAAAGGACATTCCTTCAGGAAGGAGATGAAGAGGAATTTATTTAGTCAGATGGTGGTGAATCTGAAATCCTATGCCAGAGAAGTCTGTGGAGGCCATCAAGGCAGAGATAGATTCTTGATTAGTATGCTGTCGGGGGTTATGGGGAGAGGGCAGGAGAATGGGGTTGAGAGGGAAAGATAGATCAGCCATGATTGAATGGCAGAGTAGACTTGATGGGCTGAATGGCCCAATTCTGCTCCTGGAACTTGTGGGCTGCTTGGGGGGGGGGGGGGAATTAAATGTTATCTAATGGGTGGAATTTTTCCAAAGTATCAATGAGACCTTGGTTTAAAATTTCAAGGGGAGTCATTAAGCTGGCACAATCGAAGCTTTTGTTGAGCTGGGAGTTATCTGCTGGCTTAGCTAGCGTTTGTCCTTCAGTGCTGCTCCAGCAACTGATGTGGATGTTGTTGTTTGTCAAAACCCCCTCCCAAGCTCTCCTCGGCGCAGCACAAAAGTATTAAACTCATTGGCTGTGAAGTGCTTTAGAGTGACACGGTGGTGTTGAGGTAGAGCTACTCCCTTGCAGTGCCAGAGACCCCATGTTCGATCCTGACTATGGTTGCTGCCTGTACGGAGTTTGTACGTTCTCATCGTGACCGTGTGGGTTTTCCCCAGAGTGCTCCGGGTTCCTCCAAAGACCTACAAGGTTTGTAGGTTAATTGGCTTGGTATAAAATGTAAAAAGAATTGCCCTTAGTGTGTGCTGCAGGGATCGCTGGTCATGCAGACTCGGTGGGCCGAAGTGCCTGTTTCCGCACTGTATCTCTAAACTAAACTAATCTAAACACCGTGGTCGCAAAGTGTTACATAAGCAGAATAAAACAAGACTTTTGATTTGCTTTACTATGCTAATGAAGTCTTTAATGGTCAGTTGAAAGGATATTTAGAATCCCTTAATAAGCTGGTGCAGAAGTACAGTTAACTAGACGTGTTGCAACTTGTCCTAAAACTGGCTTGTGCTCCACAAGTTTGATAACATTGGGGTTTGACCTGGTCTCTGCCCTTGGGTCTTTCATTTCCATCTGTATAATCGGGATTTCAAAGGTCATTAATTAGGGAAATATCTTTCATTTCTTTGTTGCTCGGCAACAGATCTTGCATTTTTAAAAAAACCACTTCTTCCTTGTCTTCGAAGAATGTGTTGAGTGCTTTCCTATATCTTTTATAACACCGCAATGTACGATTTCTTGGTTGAGAAGGCATGTTATTGGTGCTGTAGGTTCCTGTTTAATGGAGGAAACTGTAGGCTGGTGTAACTCGGCATGTCTGGCAGCATCGCTGGAGAAAATGAATGGGTGAGGTTTTGCATCTGGACCCTTCTTCAGCTATCCATTTCCTCTAGAGAACATCACCCGTCCATTTTCTCCAGGGATGCTGCCTGACCTTCCGATTTAAACATAGAAAATAGGTGCAGGAGGAGGCCATTTGGCCCTTCGAGCCTGTACCACCATTCAATGGTGATCATGGCTGATCATCCACAATCAGTAACCCGTGCCTGCCTTCTCCCCATATCTAGAGCTGTATCTAACTCTCTTAAATTGATCCAACGAATTGGCCTCCACTGCCTTCTGTGGCAGAGAATTCCACAAATTCACAACTCTCTGCGTGTAAACCTTATTTCTCGTCTGTTTTAACTCTGGCATTTTGGGTCTATCTTTGGTGTGAACCAGTTCCTTTTTAAAATTACATTTAAAAACTGTAGGGTGGCGTGTTTTTATACTAATAGAACTATGGTCACCAATACCAAAATGCTTCCACACTAGCCACACTTTCCCTGTCCTATTTCCCAAAACTAAGTCAAGCTTTGCCCTCTTGAGTTGAATCTTTTATATTGCCTGGGGAAACTTTTTGGAACACTTAACAAATTTCACCCCTCTGACACTTAGCATTATGGTTGTCTCAGTCTAAAATTAGGAAAGTTAAAATCCTCTACCATTATTCTTGCAACTCTCTTACAATTTCCCTGCATGTTAATTCCTCTAATTGGGGGCTTTAGTGCAATCCCAACAAAGTGATTGCAGCCTCCTTGTTTGGTTTGGAGATACAGCGTGGAAACAGGTCCTTCGGCCCACCGAGTCTGCACCAACCTGCGTTTCCCCCGCACACTAACACTATCCTAGGGACAATTTGCACTTGTACCAAGCCAATTAACCTGCAAACCTGTTCGTCGTTGGAGTGTGGGAGGAAACCGAATATCTCGGAGAAAACCCACGCCGTGACATGTACACGGAGAATGTACAAACTCCGTACCGACGGCATCCATAGCCAGGATTGAACTCTGGTTCTGTAACGCTCTAAGGCAGCAACTCTACTGCTGTGCCACCGTGCCGCCCATTTCTCAGCTCCTCCAGTAAAGCCTCACTGAATGTTCCCTCAGTAACTGCATCTCAGAATATTGCCACGTTTTCCTAAATCCAAAATGCAACTCCCCAATCTGATTTTTCCATTACTTCTATCACACCTATAAAACCAACATCCTGGAACATTAGGCTGCCAGTCCCATCTTTCACTTGGCCATGATTCTTTAATAGCTACACTATCCCACCCATGAGGTGCCATCTATGGCCCGAGGTCCTGCTTGTCTGTAATGTAGTTTAGAGATAAAGAGTGGAAACAGTCCCTTTGGCCCACCAATTCCAAGCCCACCTGCTGTCCCCGTAGACTAGCACAAACCTACACACACTAGGGACAATTTATAATCTTTACCAAAGCCAATCATTATACAAACCTGTATGTCTTTTGGAGTGTGGGAGGAAACCGGAGTACCTGGAGAAAACCCAGCAGGTCACGGGGAGAATGTACAGACAACACTCATAATCAGGATGGAACCCGGGTCTCTGGCGCTGTGAGGCAGCAACTCAACCGCTGCGCTTCCTTTTCCCTTTTCCCTTTTCTAATTTGGGTGCAACCCATTCTTCTTGTGCAGGTCACTTCTTCCCCAGATGGGATCCCATTTCTCCACCAAAATCAGAATCCCTGCATCAGCCTTTTAGCCACGCATTTATCTGTACTATTTTGTCATTCCTATTCTCTCACGTTCGCGGAACTGTGAATAATCCAATTTGTACAGTAACAATTGGTGACTTATGCAATGGAATCCTTTTGCGGTGTGTCTGGGCTTGTACACTCATCAGTTGATGTACAAGAGAGCTCGCCACAGTGGGAATTGCTACCCAAAGTCACATGAATAGGAACTAAATAATCACTGGCTTTAAGGTGTGGGAGTTTACTTTAGTTCAGAGATGCAGCGTGGAACAGGCCCTTCGGCCCACCGAATCGGCACCGACCAGTGTTCCCCTCACATTAACACTATCCTACACACGCTGGGGACATTTTTTTTACATTTATACCAAGCCGCCCCATTTGTACAATACCATATTGTACTGTAACGATTGGTGCGGTGGTATCCTTTTGCGGTGTGTCTGGGCTTGTACACTCATCTGTTTATGTACACGAAAGCTCCCCACAGTTTGAATCGCTACCCAAAGTTGCTTGATTACAGGAACTAAATAAATCACCTGGCTTTAATGTGTGGGACGTTTGTGTTTTAGAAGACAAATTGAAACCTGCTCTTGATAATGCCAAAAAAGTTGCCTTTTCTCTAGCCAGTCATTGGCTAATGGTAATTCAGCAATTATATGACTTTTTATGATCTGCTTTATTACTTTGAAGACTCCCATGATTCTGCGAAATGAGGTTGTTATGGAGAAAGCCTACGTGAGAATGGGCAATATAACCCTTTGAGTATGTAGGAAGGAACTGAAGATACTGGATTAAAACTGAAGATAGACACAAAATGCTGGAGTAGCTCAGCGGGTCAGGCAGCATCTGTGGAGGAAAGGAATGGGTGACGTTTCAGGTCGGAACCCTTCTTCAGACCCCTTGAGTCCACCTTCATTCCAAGTAAGATTACGGGTGGTTGATAACTCCATCGTGCAAGTCTTCTGCATATAGACCCAAACAATTGCCGCAAGAGTTAACGACCAAGGCTTGCTGATATTAACTGCTCCCCATATTCAATTTTGCAGCATCTCTTCATTACTAGGTTGCCCACCACAACCCATGTGAGCAAGCAGGTCGTCCAGAACAATATTGGTGTTCAAAGATCATGGTGATGAAGAATCACCTGGTGCTTCTTTAGTTAGTACCTCTACCAATGTAAAGCACTTTGGTCAATGAGAGTTGTTTTTTAAATGTGCTCTAGAAATAAAAGTGACTTGACTTGACTTCTGTAGTCTGCATGGTAGTACTTCAGACTTTGAATAGTGGCCCATAAATGGAACGATGCAGGCAGCATCTCTATAGAAGGAATGGGTGATATTTCGGGTCGAGACCCTTCTCCAGACGTCTCGATCTAAAATGCCATCCATTCCTTCCATCCGGATATCCTGCCTGTCCCGCTGAATTACTCCAGCATTTTGTGTCATAAATGGAGCAAGTTCCCTTTAGTACCCAAGAAAACCATGAATCTGTCTTGAACATATTTGGTGATTGAACAAATTTCTGAGGTATTAAAAAAGTAAACAGAGTTCCCTGAAAAGATTCACATTAGGAAGCCATCTCTATTCTTTATACCTTCTACAAAACCTGAATAGATAATTCACAGAATATTAAATAGCTCCTAAAAATTGCTTAATGCATCAATCAAAACATGTTGCACATGCCACACAAGATATTGGAACACTAGGAACTGCAAATGCAGGTTTACAAAAAAAGGGCAAAGTGCTGGAGTAACCGTTGAATGCTACCTGACCCGAAACGTTAACTGTCCATGTTTGCCAGAGATGCTGCCTGACCTGCTGAGTTACTCCAGCGCTTTGGGTCTTTTTGTTTATTAACCGGCATCTGCAGTTCTTTGTTTCTATACTCTTGGATATTGAAGCTGCTGGTCAAATTCTTGGGCAAAGAGATTTTTTAAAAATAATTTAGAGATAAGGCATGGCAGCAGGCCCTTCGGCCCATTGAATCCGCGCCAACCTTTATCCCCGTGCGCTAACACTATCCTACACGCACTAGGGACAATTTGTAATTGTCCGGGGGGAGAGAGAGGCCGCTTCCCGGAGCTCCCGCAACGCGACTTCTCCAGCCCGTGTCGCGGGGTTTGGAACGACCCGG
This sequence comes from Amblyraja radiata, assembly GCF_010909765.2. Lineage (NCBI taxonomy): Eukaryota > Metazoa > Chordata > Chondrichthyes > Rajiformes > Rajidae > Amblyraja > Amblyraja radiata. The sequence goes on along the minus strand of NC_045993.1, from coordinate 3,055,583 downwards.
AGCGGGGACGTACATCGCCCAGCACGGCTTCATGGCCGTGGGACATTCCAGCGCCCGCCGGGGGCTCCAACTTCGAGACTTCTAGACCGGGAGCGGGGCCATAAATCGCCCGGCACGGCCTAAAATGGCCGTGGGACTTATCATCGCCCGCCTGGGGCTTGGACATCGGGAGAGACATGGAGAGCAGGGGAGAGAAAAGACTTTTGCCTTCCATCACAGTGGGTCCACTGTGATGGATGTTTGTGTGAACTTAATTGTGTGTATGTCTGTAGGACATTGTTTTTGTTTGTATGGCTGTGGAAACAAAATTTCGTTTGAGTCTCACTGGGGCTCAAATGACAAATAAATTTGTATTGTATTTGTATTGTATTGTATTGTATTTACAATTTTAGCAAGCCAATTGGCCTACAAACCTGCACGCCTTTCGAGTGTGGAAATAAATTGGAGCACCTGGAGAAAACCCACGCAGGTGACGGGGGGGGGAGAACGTGCAAACTCTGTACAGACAGCACCCGTAGTCAGGATTGAACCCGGGTCTCCGGCGCCTTAGGGCAGCAATTCTACAGCTGCACCAGTTATTAAAGAAGTTCTTTGGAGGGAGAAAGATGGAGAGACCTGGTGTCAAACTAATTTATTTTCTTGGAGAAGAGAAGTGTATATCTGACTTAATATTAGAGTATTATATAAAAGGAAGATGTGACGTGGATAGATGCAACTAGTCCCCACTGTGGGTGTACGCTCCCTCCCACAGTTCGTTCTAGAACTACTTATTTTTACATTTCATTGAGTGTTCGTGACTCATGCCATTCATTTGGGTTTCTATTTCTGTGATCAGAGGTAGAAATTTTGTCACATCTCCGTGACAAATTATTAGAATGCGCTACACTCTCTGCGTGTTTTCTTTGTGCTAGGGAATGGAATCTTAGCGCTCTAGGGGCTGGTGGAATCAAGGGATATGGGGAGAAGGCAGGCAGGCGTTGGTTACTGATCGTGGATGATCAGCCATAATCACAATGAATGGTAGTGCTGGCTCAAAGGGCCTTGGTTATGGAGGGCCAGATTTGTGAAGATCAAACTTTACACAAATTCTGTTTTTATAAAACACAAACATTTGAAGAGAAGAAAAATCACTGCAACCTAAAAACATCACATATCCACGTTCTCTAGAGATGCTGCCTGACCTGCTGACTTACTCCAGCACTTTGTCTTTTTTTGTTGTATATGAGCATCTGCAGCTACTTGTTTCCAAAAGAACATAGTAGTGTGCATAGAAATCTAAGGCTGCTGTTGGGCCGTTCCTTTGTTAGCCCAGATAAACGAGAAACATTGCCATTGTGCAAGAAAATAATATTCTTCCCCAGATAAAACTAGTAAACACTGCCCAGTCCATCATCGGCTCTGACCTTCCTTCCATCGAGGGGATTTATCGAAGTCGCTGCCTCAGTATCATCAAAGACACACACCATCCTGGCCACACACTCATCTCCCTGCTACCTTCAGGTAGAAGGTACAGGAGCCTGAAGACTGCAACGACCAGGTTCAGGAATAGCTACTTCCCCACAGCCATCAGGCTATTAAACCTGGCTCGGACAAAAATCTGAACATTAATAACCCATTATCTGTTATTTGCACTTTATCAGTTTATTTATTCATGTGTTTTGTAGTCAATGCCTACTATGTTTTGTGTACTGAAGCAAAGCAAGAATTTCATTGTCCTATCAGGGACACATGACAATAAACTCACTTGAACTTAAAAACGTCCCCAGATAAACTCTTGGGTCGAACATCAGTTAAGATTGGAATCTGGAGTAGTTGGTAGTTTAAACTCACCAGTACTATTATGGAGGACAAAAGGGATTTCAATTAGCGATCTTTAAAATTAGAAGTTAACTTTGGAAATGCGGAACTGCAGATGCTGGCTTACACAAAAGGTTGCAGTGCTGGAGTAACTCGGCGGGTCTGGCAGCATTTCTGGGGAATATGGATAGGTGACATTTTGGGTCGGGACCTTTATTCAGACTGCAGAAGGGTCCTGACCAGAAACGTCACACCTGCTGAGTTACTCCAGCACTTTGGACAAGAGTGCAAGACCCCTTTAGTTACTACATTGTAGTGTCAAGAATAGATTCTGGTTTTCATTTGCCCAGAGTGGCTCTTAAATTCACAGCCACTTAACCCTGGAGGGAAATTAGCATTTGATATAATTAACAGGATGTATTTTGGCATCTTTATTTTGTTGAAGAGTACAAAAATGTAATTAGCATTATATACTATTATCTTAATTTCATTCTTATTTCTCATTTTCTTCAGCACAATGGCAGCTGCTGTGCTTTGTAAAGGCCAATACCATTTAATTGTTGTTGTTCAAAGTCAAACTCGGTTCTTTGCCCGTACCAGTAGAGCCTACATTTGAAATATTACTGGACTGGCAATTAGTACAAAGTTATCTAGTCAGACTTGCTTGCCAAGACTTGCCCTTTTCCGCAGGCTGTTCCTGTGATAGCAGGATAACATGGTGGTGCAGAAGTAGAGTTGCTGGCTTACCGCACCAGGGGCGTAGGTTTGATCCTGACCTCGGGTGCTGATTGTACGGAATTTGTACGTTCTCCTCGTGACCTTCGTGGGTTTTCCCCGGATCAGCCCTGGTTTCCTCCCACACTCCTAAGACGTGCAGGTTTTTAGGTTAATAGGCTTCTGTAAAAAATTATATTGTCCCTAGTGCATAGGATGGGACTAGTGTATGGGAGTCACCGGTCAGCATGGACTTGGTGGGCCGAAGGGCCTGTTTCAGCCCTGTATCTCTAAACATCCTCTAAGTGCAGTCATGAATAAGCTGTCCCGTTGCTTCCGTTAAGACACCATGGCATCCCGGCAGAGGCTGTGTGGCAGGGAATAGTTGGGTAGATTCATGGGTTATGTGCACGAAATGAGCACAGAATTCACCCCGGAGAGAGGCGTGACTGTGGATGCTGGAATTTCTAGCACATAGACCAAAAGTGCTGGAGGAACCAGTTGCGTTCAGACCATCACCCTGAAGAAGAGTTCTGAAACAAAACATCACCTATCCATGTCCTCCAGAACACAATAAGGCCATTTGGCCCATCAAATCTACTACATTCAATCATGGCTGATCTATCTTTCCCTTTCAACCTCATTCTCCTTCCTTCACCCCATAACTCCTGATAACCATATTAATTAAAAAAATGCCAATCTCTGCCTTAAAAATATCCATTGACTTGCCCTCCACAGCCCTCTGTGGCAATGAATTACACAGATTCACCACCCTCTGACTAAAGGAACTCCCTCTTGCCCCCTTTCTAAAGGTACGTCATTTTATTCTGAGACTAACTCCTCTGGTCCTAGACTCTCCCACAAGTGGCAACATCCTCTCCACATCCACTCTGTCCAAGCTTTTCACTATTCGGTAATTTTCATTGAGGTCCCCGCTCAACCTTCTAATCTCCAGCAAGTACAGGCCCAGCGCCGTCAAACGTTCATCTTTATATAAGGACCTAGCTTCTGCACTGAGGTTCTCGCTGGTGGATTTGAGGGCCAAATGGAGATGGTTGCCCTTTTAGAGCAGTGCCCTTTCTGACTTTGTTTGCAAACTCTTCGGCAGCTAGCTTGCAACTTTCAGTTTCTGCTATGTACTGAAGGTACTGTGGACCTGATGGATTGTGGTCTTTGATATTATTCATTGTTTCAGTCAGGCAAGAGATTCATGGGTAGTTTCCCAGCCGAGGTTAATCCCAGAAACCACAGTAACTGTCCCTTAGGAACTTGGTGTTTTCTTTTCCTTTTTCTATAGTTATAAGACCATGGGTCCAGTTTAAACTGTCTCGCCAATCTAACTCAGCCAGCTGTGAACATAAATTGTTTGAGCGTGTATTGTTTAGCGCCACACCAAACAGGTTCTATCCAGGCACAAAAAGCTGGAGTAACTCAGCGGGACAGGCAGCATCTCTGGAGAGAAGGAATGGGTGATGTTTCCGGTCGAGACCCTTCTTCAGACTGGTTGGGAGAAGGCAAAGGAGAGATCTAGACGGTGATGTAAAGAGATAGAAAAAATGAAGGAAAGATATGCAAAAAAAGTAACGCTGATTAGAAAACAGGCCATTGTTAGCTGTGGGCTAGGTGAGAATGAGACTCAATATGACTTTGAAGCTGGTACGATGTGGGTGGGGGAAGGAGAGAGACAGAGAGAGAGATGGAGGGAATGCATGCTTGTTGCATGGATTATTATCGCATACCGATGCCTCCTTCCCTCCCCCCTCCGTTGTGAGCAAAGATCCTATAGCAAGCAAGATAGCCCACTCGATGAAAAAGACCTAGTACGGTCATGGGCAGATTCAGGGGTCATCTTCGGCCCCATTTCCGTAACCGGCTTCCGTTTCAACACTCCTATCCAAAGATCCTAGTGCAAGTTTAATACAAACATCAACTCACAGCACAAGAGCCATTGAAAAATATATTTTTTTAAACTTGAAAGAATTTTTTTTTTAAAAAGCATTAAAAAAAATTAAAAATTTAACAATTATAATTTATTGACATCATTAACAAAAAATAGCGGAATTATGAATTAACAGAATTGTGAATAATGGGTCTAACACTAAAATCACACACACAAACTGTTCACCCGCAACGCTGATTACACTGCGAGAGGGATTTACAAAGTCAGGTCGGGTTTACTGAAATGGCCGACGTTCCGCTCCGTAGCGTACTACACGCCAGCCCATTGGTTTTAGCAACAGTGCACTATCTTGTTTGCTATAGGATCTTTGATTGTGAGCTCTGTTTTGGGATGGGAGGAGAAGGTCCAAGAGAGGTCAAGTCGTTCTTTTACATTCTTCTTCTTCCCCCCTCTGTTTTTCAGGTGCAAACATAGCTACTGGAGAAGAAGTTGCGATAAAGTTGGAATGTGTCAAAACGAAACACCCACAGCTCCACATTGAAAGCAAGTTTTACAAAATGATGCAAGGAGGAGGTGAGTCTGGGAGCAGCAGTGTGTGGAGACCAGCCTGGAGTGAAAATGTGACAACTGTCTCTGGCCTTTCATAGTCTGTACCTGTATTGTTGCTTTTTCTGCCATCCAACCACAAATGTTTGCCCCCCCCCCCCAGACCTACACAATTACAGGTCCACCACTGATTATTTTCTTCAAGTACGGTGATGCAGTGCTAGAGTTCCTGCCTTGCAACGCCGGAGACCTGGGTTCCCATCCCGAATACAGGTGCTGTCTATACGGAGTTTGTACCTTCTCCCTGTGCCCGCGTGGATTCTCTCTGAGATCTTCGGTTTCCTCCCACACTCCAAAGCCATACAGGTTTGTAGGTTAATTGGCTTGGTATAAATGTAAATTGTTCCTAATGTGTGTAGGATAGTGTTGGTGTGCGGGGATCGCTGGTCGGTGCGGACTCGGTGGCTGACGAGCCTGTTTCCGAGCTGTATCTCTAAACTGAAGACTAAACACCCTTGGTTGCAGAGCCTTACTGTATTGAGGAGGCTCATGTCCTTCGGTGGGAGGCAAGATACCGACCTGCAAATTTGGTTCAGAAGTCGGCTATGGGAACAGATCTGCCGGCTCCGGGTGGGGCAACTTTGACTGTCCGAATGGCCACAGAGGTCCCGATGAGGTAGAGATCGGCTGCCTCATCCAGCCTAGGAGCCACATTTTCAGGGGAATTTCAAGAGTACTCTGGTAATTTTGTCCTGTTTAAAGGAGGGGCCGGCCCACCAGTGACTGGAAACATAGAAACATAGAAAATAGGTGCAGGAGTAGAGGCCATTCGGCCCTTCAAGCCTGCACCACCATTCAATATGATCATGGCTGATCATCCAACTCAGTATCCCATCCCTGCCTTCTCTCCATACCCCCTGATCCCTTTAGCCACAAGGGCCACATCTAACTCCCTCTTAAATATAGACAATGAACTGGCCTCAACTACCTTCTATGGCAGAGAATTCCACAGATTCACCACTCTCTGTGTGAAATATGATTTTCTCATCTGTCCCGTGTTTCTGTTCACTCGTTTAATTGCTTCTCTGAAAACATTAAATGCCTCAGTCTGAAAAAGGGTCTCGATCCGAAACGTCACCTATTCCTTCTCTCCATAGATGCTGCCAGTCCCCGCTGAGTTACTCCAGCATTTCACGTCCATCTTCGGTGTAAACGAGCATATGCAGTTCCTTCCTACACAAATGCCTCGTGCTGTTCTCTTGCACTCTTCATTTCTTGGGCGAGTCCAAATGAAGAACAAACTGAAACCAATGTAATGGAGACACAGCTGTGAAATCACTTTGAACTGTGAAGACTAGTTGTGAGATGCGGCTGAGAGTAGCTTTTCTCCGCCTCTTGAGAGTTTCTGTTTGTTATTGACCAAATGTCCCCACCGTGGTGCAGTGAAAAGTTGCATTTGGTCTTTTTTCTCTTGTTTACTGTTGGGTGTGAATTTCAACAGGCTGAAGCTATTTGAAGTTTGGAGTGTTGCAAGAGGATGGATGTGTCGGAACTGATGAAACCGAAGTGCATTTGCGAGAAGAGGAACTTGGATAAGCTTGGGTTGTTTTCCCTCCAGCATTGGAGGCTGGTGGAGGGAGCTGTGAGCGTTTGACAGCACTGGGCCTGTACTCGCTGGAGTTTAGAAGGTGGGGGAGGGGGGGTACTGTCCATGGCTACTGTGATTGGTGTTCAATAATCACAACGGACTTCCCTCATGGATTTCCAGACTCAGAAGTTTGCCTTTTTGATGCTTGTTGGTTTGGATAAGTTAGGATGCGACGTTAGGTTAGGGTAGATTAGGAACTGCAGATGCTTGTTTAAACCAAAGATAGATGCAAAATGCTTGAGTAACTCATCGGGACAGGCAGCATCTCTAGCGGGAAGAAATGGGTGACATTTCAGGTTCGGGTCCTCGACCCAAAACGCCACCCTTTCCTTCTCCCCAGAGACACTTGTCGCTTTACCCCCCCCCCCCCCCCCCCTGACTCCATTCAAGGACCCAAGCAGTCTTTCCAGGTGCAGCAGAGGTTCAACTGCACTTCCTCCAACCTCATCTATTGCATCCGCTGCTCTAGATGTCAGCTGCTCTACATCGGTGAGGCCAAGCATAGGCTTGGTGATCGCTTCGCCCAACACCTCGGTTTGCACTAAGCACCCTGATCTCCCGGTGGCTCAGCACTTCAACTCCCCCTCCCATTCCGAATCCAACATTTCTGTCCTGGGCCTCCTCCATGGCCAGTGTGAGGACCACTGTAAATTGGAGGAGCAGCACCACATATTTCGCTTGGGCAGTTTGCACCCCAGTGGTATGAACATTGACCTCTCTAATTTTAGGTAGTCCTTACTTTCTCCCCCCCTTCTCAGCTCTCCCTCAGCCCACTGGCTCCACCTCTTCCTTTCTTCTTCCCACCCCACCCTCACATCAGTCTGAAGAAGGGTTTAGGTCCGAAACCTATTTCCTATTTCCTTCGCTCCATAGATGCTGCCTCGCCCGCTGAGTTCCTCCAGCATTTTCGTATACTTCCACTATGTCTATCTTGGTTTTGGTTAGGTTAGGATGTTGAGATATTGGCTAGGATGCCAGTAGTCCTCCTTGTTTGCTCAAATGTTGGCTTTCATGTCAAGCAAAGTTGCTCTTCTGCCTTCTGGAATTCAGCCCTGGTTTGAACATGGGCCAAAGAAATGTGATAAAGATCTGGAGCAGAGTTGCCTTGTGTGAATTCTAAACTTGGCATGGACAAGTATGTTTATTTGCAAGTGCATGCCGCTTGACTGTACTGTCAAACTTTCATTTCTTTACGTGGAGACTGGGCACTCGCAGTCTAGATTTAGATTGGTCTGGTGCTTGAGCAGTTTTATACATTAAAAGACACAGAATGCTGGAGTAACTCAGTTGGTCAGGCAGCATCTCTGGAGAACATTTTGGGTCAGGACCTTTATTCGCTGAAGAAATTTCCCACCCAAAACGTCATATATCTGTATTCTTCAGAGATGCCCCACGTCGGCACCCCTGAGATACTCCAGCGTTTCCCGCAGTATTTTTAACTTGCATCTTATTCAGAGGTGCAGCGTTTATGAACATGGACTTGTGTGACTACACGCAATTTTTAAGATGTTTGAGCAGTACTCTCGTGTTCCTGCTGCAATGGTTTGGTTTAGAGATATAGCGCGGAAACGGGCCATTCGGCCCACCGTGGCTGCACTGGCCAATGATTTCCCAGCACACTAACACTATCCAACGCACGCTAGGGACTAGTTTTACATTTATACCAAGCCAATTAACCGACAAACCTGAAGGTCTTTGGAGTGTGGGAGGAAGCCGAAGATCTCGTGGAAAACCCACGCAGAAAGTACAGACAAGCACCCGTAGTCGGGATCGAACCCACATCTCTGGCGCTGTGAGGCAGTTGCTCCACCACAATGTCGCTCGCCCTTGTGTACGTGAATGTGAGCACAACGCTGAATCTCGTCTAAAGTGCTTTAAAAAATTTTAGTTATTTCTGAAGTTGTTAATATTCAATTGGATCCCGATCCAAAATGAATAATATTGGGAATATCAGAACAAAGTATAAAACTTACAACAAATCAAATACATTTTCTTGATTACGGTATAATAGCTGGGGGGGGGAAATTAATACTAAGATTTGGGAAAAACCCAACAACCCCCACAATTAAAATGTGGATTACAAAAATGTCTGAGACCTTACACTAGGAAAAAATTAGACTTGTCTTAACTGACAAATCAGAACTATTTGCTAGAATATGGTCTCCATTTATGAATGTTTTTAAGAGGTAGATTGGTTCAACACAGAAGCTGGACTGAAACCTGAGCTCAGGATTGGATAAATAACTACGGACCTATCTCCAAAATTGTCATTGGTAATTTTCTTGGTTTGTTTTTCTTGGGTTTTTTCTTCCTTCCCTCTCTAGATTCAGATTCAGATTCAAACTTTATTGTCATTGTGCAGTGTACAGTACAGAGACAACGAAATGCAGTTAGCATCTCCCTAGAAGAGCCACATAGAAAATGAGCAATAAATAAATATATTTACGTGCATACAGTCATAGTAGTGCAATTATTTTTTTCCTGATGGAAGGAGTGTCCAGGGGGGGGGGGGGGGGGGGTGATTGGCAATCACCGAGGTACATTGTTGAGTGATGTAACGGCCGCAGGGAAGAAGCTGTTCCTGGACCTGCTGGTCCGGCAACGGAGAGACCTGTAGCGCCTCCCGGATGGGAGGAGGGTGAACAGTCTGTGGTTGGGGTGAGAGCACTCCTTGACGATGCTGAGCTTTGAGTTTATAGACCTTTCTTTTCAGTTCTATCTTTCAAAAATTCTATCAAAAGAACAGAAGCTTTGTGTGAATGTAATTGATAAGCAAACCGTGTTGCTATTATGTGTTTACGCTTCTAATTTTAATAAATAAAGTGGTTGCTGATGGTGTGTGCCAGATTTGCTGTTGTATGTATGAGATGCCTGCTACTGCAGCAAAATATCTTCCAGTTCTTGAGTCACCATCACGGTCAGAACAATTGGGTCATGTGCAAATGGTGTGTTGTCAGCAAGTTGCAGCCGCCACCGTTGTCAGCCAAGTGTAATTTCCTGGCAGGAGGAGGTCAATTATAACCACTGCTGGTTTCCTTCCAATTGAGCAGGATTATGTTATTGTTAACCCGGTAGTTTGCTTGGTGGTTAGACGCCAAATGCTGGAGTGACTCAGCGGGACAGGCAGCGTCTCTGGAGAGAAGGAATGGGTGACGTTAACGGGTCGAGACGTCACTCGTAGAAGGGTCTCGTCCCGTAACGTCACCCATTCGAAGAAGGGCCTTGACCCGAAACGCCACCCGCTGATTCACTCCAGCATTTGGCGCCCACCTTCGGCGTAAACCAGCCTCCGCATTTCCTTCCGCTTGGTGGTTATGTGCGACTGACGTGTGGATTTTCTTGCCCGCAGTTGGGATCCCGTCCATTAAATGGTGCGGCGCGGAAGGCGATTACAACGTGATGGTGATGGAGCTGCTCGGGCCCAGTCTCGAAGACCTCTTCAACTTCTGCTCGCGCAAGTTCAGCCTAAAGACCGTGTTGCTCCTGGCGGACCAGATGGTATGTGATGTTCATTCCGACTCATTCGTGACATGCAACTGCTTCTTGTCGAGTCCACGCACAAGATTAGAAGTTGTTCATGGCAGAGCTGAACACACTTCTCGGTATCTGCATACAATGGTGTCTGTCTTGTTGCTTCTTGTGTGTGTTGGTGGAACCGGGGGGGCCGCGACGTGAACGCTCTTTCCTTGACCCCCAACGTGCAACTAATCTGAGCAGTGCAACTGGAAAATGGGGACAATAGACAATAGGTGCAGGAGTAGGCCATTCGGCCCTTCGAGCCAGCACCGCCATTCAATGTGATCCCCAATCAGTGCCCCGTTCCTGCCTTCTCCCCATATCCACTATTTTTAAGAGCCCTATCCAGCTCTCTCTTGACAGCATCCAGAGAACCTGCCTCCACCGCCCTCTGAGGCAGAGAATTCCACAGACTCACCACTCTCTGTGAGAAAAAGTGTTTCCTTGTCTCCGTTCTAAATGGCTTACTCCTTATTCTTAAACTGTGGCCCCTGGGGAAGGGTTGATGGAACCACTGAGCTGCTGCCTCACGGCGCCAAAGACCTGGGTTTGATCCTCTCCTTGGGTGCTGTCTGTGTGGAGTTTGCACATCCTCCTTTTTGACCTGCGGCTGCTCGGATTTCCTTCCACACGCCAAAGAAGCAGGCAAATTGGTGAGAAAGTGGGGTATAGCATTGAACTAGTGTGGACTGGGTGGACCGAAGGACCTGTTACCATGCTAAATCTCCAAGCTAAGTGTCCAATCTCATGTTCAAGAAGGAACTGCAGATGCTGGAAAATTGAAGGTAGACAAAATTGCTGGAGAAACTCAGCGGGTGCGGCAGCATCTATGGAGCGAAGGAAATAGGCAACCAAAACGTTGCCTATTTCCTTCGCTCCATAGATGCTGCCGTACCCGCTGAGTTTCTCCAGCAATTCTGTCCATTTTCATGTTGACCATCGCAGGTTTTTTGGTGTGAGATGCAGCTGATTTTGCTTTTCGATTTCTCATTGTCCTGGCACAAGTTAAATAGTGTTTGAAAAACAAGGAACTGAAGCCAATGGTTCACAGGGGCTAAACGGAACAAATGAGGAACCGTGGGTTGTTAGTTCTTTAAAATGCTCAGATTACGTAACAAATGTTTAACGCAAATAAAAAATCCCTTGCTGGCGATCTGAAAAAAGGACATTAATTGTTGGAAATGCTCAGCAGGTTCAGCAGCATCTGTGAGAGGCAAAAGTGCATGCTGAGGTTTAAAATGTAGAGGAAGAAGAGAACTAAAAGGGAAGTTTGTGACAGGTGAGGGAAATTAAATAAAAGGCAGGGGGGTGAAAGAGGGGACACAGCAGAGGACGAAAAGAGGGCGGTGAATCTGAAGGCTGTGGAGGCCTTGTCATTGGATATTTTTAAGGCAGAGATAGATAGATTCTTGATTAGTGCGGGTGTCGGGCGGTTATGGGGAGAAGGCAGGAGAATGGGGTTAGGAGGGAGAGATAGATCAGCCATGATTGAATGGTGGAGTAGACTTGATTCTGTGCCAGAGACCCGGGTTCGATCCTGACGACGGGTCCCTGCGACCTGCGTGGGTTTTCTCTGGTTTCCTCCCACATTCCAAAGATGTGCAGGTTGATTGGCTTCGGTAAAATTGTAAATTGTTCCTAGTGTGTGTGTAGGATAGTGCTAGTGTACGGGGATTGCTGGTTAGCGTGGGCCAAAGGGCCTGATTCTGTGCTGTATCTCTAAACTAATCTAAAATAGATCTGAAAACAAATTGGCTTCCTGTTCCGGGAACAAGCTTCTTCCCAACAACCATCAGGCTATTGAATACTACGAACTCCAACGAAACAACAAACTGCCTGGGTTGAGTTAGAGACCTTTGGCTTTGTGTTGTTTTTGCATTATATTCGAGCTTTTTAATTTATGAAACTTTTTGTTTAATATTATCTGTTGAACTTTGTGTTTGCAACCAGTTGTGCTGCTGCAAGTAAGAATTGTTCGGTGGCGCAGCGGTAGAGTTGCTGCCTTGGAGCATTTGCAGCCCCTGAGACTCTGGTTCGATCCTGACTCTGGGTTCTGTCAGTAGGGAGTTTGTACGTTCTCCCCGTGACTGTGTAGGTTTTCTCCGAGATCTTCTGTTTCCCCGGCACGGACTCGGTGGGCCGAGGGGCCTGTTTCTGTGCTGTATCTCTTGACTAAGCTAAAAAATACCTGGCCGGAGTAGACCGCCAAATGTGGGGTGCCTCCAATGTTAATCACTGATGTACAATTCCTTTGTCTTTCTTCACTGCCACCTCTCCAGATCAGTCGAATTGAGTACATTCATTCCAAAAACTTCATCCACCGTGATGTTAAACCAGACAACTTCCTCATGGGCTTGGGCAAGAAGGGGAATCTGGTTTACATCATCGACTTTGGCCTGGCCAAGAAATATCGCGACGCGCGGACTCACCAGCACATCCCATATCGGGAAAACAAAAACCTGACTGGTACGGCGCGGTACGCCTCCATCAACACCCATCTGGGCATCGGTAAGTAATCGGTGACTCGCACGTTGCGGTCGGTGAGTTAGCGCTGCGATCGGCGACTTTGCACATCGCAATACCTGCACAGAAGTGACTTTGTAGTTCCGGGCAATAATATTGGAGGTGGGGGGGGGAGGAGGGCAGGTGGTGGGTGGTGGGAAGAGTAGGTTGGAGGAAGATAGATCTTCAATGACTGGGGAGGGAGCTTGTGTGTGTGAGAGAGAGATGGGAATGGAGGGGGGGGGGGATAAATTCCATGATTAATGATGCTATTGGACTATGGAGGGAGCAGGTCTTAACGAACTGAACTTAATTAAGTTTGAACTTTAAGCTTTAAATCTTACGCTTAAAGTTTTTTAAGCTCAGTTTTAAACTTGGCATCATGTTCGACACAAGCATTGTGGGCCGAAGGGTCTGTTGCCGTGCTGTACTGTTGTAGGTTTAATGAACCACCATGGTGGGTATATGGGAAGGAGCTGCCAGAGGAGGCGTGTACTAGAACAACAAGCACAGAGAATCTTGAAGCTATGTTCTTATGGTGAGAACCCGGGGTGGGGGGGTGGGGTGGAGGACTGGCGTGAAGAACAATGGAGGTCGGGGGGTGGGAGGGGGGGGTGAAGAGAACAAAAGGGGGGACTGGGCGGGGGGGGGGGGTGGTGTAACTTTGGAAGTGCCCTTTATGGATGGCACTTACCTTGGCAAGTTATGCAAGCAAAGAATTTCACTGTGATTTGTCACATGTGACAAAGTGTTATATTCTCTTGTAATGGGGGGGAAATTGAGCGATGCTTTTTGTTAGTGTATTTAGAGAATCCCTTAATGCCATTGCTAGTAACTCTGAATTAAATCTTGGCTCCTGACTTTTTAAAATGAAAAAAACGAAAATCTCCACAGAACAAAGTCGCCGTGATGACCTGGAGTCACTGGGTTACGTCCTGATGTATTTTAACTTGGGCTCGTTGCCATGGCAGGGACTGAAAGCGGCCACTAAACGGCAGAAGTACGAGCGCATCAGTGAGAAAAAGATGTCAACTCCCATCGAAGTGTTGTGCAAGAGCTACCCGTGTGAGTGGCGCCGGTATTGTAATGGGCGTTTGCTTTCCGTTCGGGTCATCGTGGCATCGTGTCAATTCCTATTTACCACTGGGCGGCGCAGCTGTAGAGTTGCTGCCTCACAGCGCCAGAGATCCGGGTTCGATTCTGACTACGGGTGCTGCCTGTACAGAGTTTGCACGTTCTCCCCGTGACCCGAGTGGGTTTTCTCCGAGGTCTTCGGTTTCCTCCCGCACTCCAAAGACGTGCAGGTTTGTCGGTCAATCGGCTTGGTACGAGAGTAACGTGTCTCTAGTGTGTGTAGGACAGTGTTAATGTGCGGGGATCGCTGGTCGGTATGGACTCAGTGGGCGATGGGCTTGTTTCCGTGCTGTGTATCTCTAAGCTAAGCGCCTCTTGCTTTTGAAGTTGAGGATTCCCTGCCAAAGTCCATTGGACTCTGGAGTCCATTGTCTTTGCATGAAGATAGGAGAGGCAGATGTCATTGTAACTGTGTCATGGATGTCATTGTAACTGCCAGGCCACCAGCCCCTATCTAATCTCGTGCATGTTCTGCAAGGTTCACAGAGGAAATCAAAATGTTGAAGTTTCCGCCCTCATTTGTACACTATTGTGCCAATAGCTCAATTTTGTTATTAGTTAATATGTAGTTTAGTTGAGAGATGCAGCACGGAAACAGGCCCTTCGGCCCACCGAGTCCACTCCGCCCAGCGATCCCCGCACACTAACACTTTCCGACACACACTGGCGACAATTTACAATTTTACCAAGCCAATTAGCCTACAAACCTGCACTTCTTTGAAGTGTGGGAGGAAGCCAGATCTCCCGGAGAAAACCCATGCAGGTCACGGGGAGAAGGTACAAACTCCATACAGTGAGCACTCATAGTCGGGATGGAACCCGGGTCTCTGGCGCTGTGAGGCAGCAACTCTACCGCTGCGCCAGCGTGTCGCCCCTAATGTACATGCTATCAAACCAATGACTAGACTGCATGGATAGGAAATGTTTGGAGAGATACGGGCCAACAACGGGGCAAATTGGACTAGCTTAGATGGGGCATCTTGGCAGGCAAAGACGAGGTGGGCCAAAGGGCCTGTTTCCATGTTGTATGACACTGATTCTTTTGGTGTCTGCAGCTTGCCACATCACCACAGAATATGTATCTACTTGTTTGAAATCACAAACAAGCACACTGCTGTGAACCAGTACACTGTAATGACGGGTACAGGAGTGAAAGGTTCTGTACCCCAGAGCCTATGGCTTGTATCATGGAATTGACGTGCCCAACTTTTATTGACTTCAAGGCCTAAGAGTGTTTCATTATCTTACGTACTGGGTGGAACTGGGCCTGCCCACGGAAGTAAGCCAGTTGAAGCTTTTACTAACATCCTGCTGAACTCTGAACAGTTGGGTGCATATTAGCAGAGCACATTTCAAGGCTGGCAGCTTGTTCAACCCACACCGAGGGAACGTGGCATTGCATTTAACCTTGCGTAGCATCAGTGAACACGGTGGTGACCAGATATTACTGAGACGACAAGCAAAAACTTGTTTTGGATTATAATCCCTTATGTTAGGATTAATATGGCAAAGCTGTTACGGAATTGAAATGTTTTATCTGTGTGCCTTTTAATACAGGTGTTTGTTTTACTACCTGCTCATTAGGTATCCCATTATGTTAGGAGCTCTGGTAACTAGCGTTGTCTGGTCTTGTCCATACCAAATGTCTGGACCTACTGTTGATATAAGGGTGGTGAATCTGTGGAATAAAGTGTCACAGAAGGCTGTGGAAGGTCAAGGCAATGGATTTTTTTTTTTTTTAGTCAGACAATGACAGATTCTTAATTGGTATATGTGCCAGGGGTTAATGGGGTGAAGGCAGGAGAATGGGGTTGAGAGGGGAAAGGTTGATTGGCCATGGTGGAATGGCAGGGAATAGACTCAATGGGCCGAATTGCCGAATTCTCCCTAGCATTTATGAAATTGTGGACCTGTAGCAGACGCGGAGTTGTCCGTTAAAGAACGAGGCAGACACTAAGTTTGTCCGAAATACGGGTTCTTTATTCAACGGTAGACAAAAGTGCTGGAGAAACTCAGCGGGTGAGGCAGCATCTATGGAGCAAAGGAAATAGGCAACGTTTCGGGCCTAAACCCTTCCTCAGACTGATGTAGGGTGTGTGGGGGGGGGGAGACGGAAAAAAGAAAGGAGGAGCCAGAGGGCTGAGGGAGAGCTGAGAAGGGGAAGAGATAGCAAGGGCTACCTTTATTCTGTATTCTACACTAACTCTCCT
Organism: Amblyraja radiata; assembly: GCF_010909765.2. Taxonomy (NCBI): domain Eukaryota; kingdom Metazoa; phylum Chordata; class Chondrichthyes; order Rajiformes; family Rajidae; genus Amblyraja; species Amblyraja radiata. The sequence goes on along the minus strand of NC_045993.1, from coordinate 3,039,616 downwards.
CACCCACCAACACTGCGTGCGCGATTAACCCTTAAATACTCCCCAGGGGCACCGTGACCAAACTGTCACCCCCTACCTCTCATCATCGGGACACGTGATCCCCCCACCCCCCCACAAGAGCTGAAGGTTATGTATAAAGCGTGGTCCACCGCCCTATATATTTGAAGAAGCACAGAATTCCGGTTACATTTGGTGTGTTCTTTGTTGACTATCGGTGAGTTTTGTATGCTTAGCGTCTGACGGAACAAGTTTCTGAGTTGCCCTTCCCTGCGGTTCTTTAAATATGTGCTTCAAATTCACGTGTCAATGCCAAGGTTGGGTTCCTGGTAAATGTTTTCTGCTGTGCCTGCAGGCGATCTTGCATGTTGACTCATGGACTTGCACCTGGGAAATCTTTATCTGCCTGTCCCCTTTTGCTTTGCTTTAGAAAATGGTGGAAGTTTGACAACAAAGGTCTCTTCATTCATTTTTAGAGTGTTGGCCCAACATGTCCCAGCTACACTAGTCCCACCTGCCTGCATTTGGCCCGTATCCCTCCAAACCTGTCCTATCCATGCACCTGCCTAACTGTTTCTTAATTGTGGGGATAGACTCTGCTTCAGATACCTCCTCCGGCAGCTTGTTCCATAGGTCTTCATAATACAATTCAATACAATTACAATTCAATTTATTGTCAAAAATTAAATATTATGATGGCACTGCTTTCCTCGCTGTTCTTGCGTTGCGTTTTTTTCTCTTCGCACCCAGTTCCTTTAGTTCTAGTTCGATCATCCTGGTGTCCAAATTCAGACTGATTGGACCATATCCTGCTGCTTGCTTTCATGAGAATTGAAGGATACTCCGTTGTCCCGGCGTTTCTTGGCTAATACAAGTCTTGTTTCAGTGTATCTGTGATCCTGATCTTTTTATTTTCCCCTTTCTTTCCTCTCTCAGCTGAGTTTTCTACCTACCTGAACTTCTGTCGCTCCTTGCGTTTTGATGACAAGCCTGACTATTCGTACCTACGCCAGCTTTTCAGGAACCTTTTCCACCGGCAGGGCTTCTCGTACGACTACGTCTTTGATTGGAACATGCTGAAGTTTGTAAGTCAGGGCGTGTTGCGAGTGTAAACTTGGGTGCTGGGCACGGGCTTACAATTGGAGGTTTTTTCATATGACATCCAATTAAAAAAAAATTAAAAATTGCATAATATTGTACTCTTTTCAGACCCTTTACTATGCAGTTGCTCAACGAATGAAAAGGGGGTAGTTCTATTGAAAATATGAGTAAGAATGACCAACGTTCTCTGGAGTTTAGTTTAGAGATACAGTGCGGAAACAGGCCCTTCGGCCCCACTGAGTCCGTGCCGACCAGCGATTGCCGCACACTTACACTATCCCACACACACTAGAGATAATTTACACATTTGCAGAAGCCAATTAGCTCACAAACCTGCACATTCACGTTCTCCCCGTGACCGCATGGGTTTTCTCCAAGATCTTCGGTTTCCTCCCACACGCCAAAGACTTGTAGGATAATTGGCTTGGTAAAATTGTAAATGATCCCCTGTGTGTGTTGGATAGTGTTAGTGTGCGGGGATCGCTGGTCGGTGCTGTCTCGGTGAGCCGAAGAGGGCATGTTTCCGCGCTGTATCTCTAAACGTTAAAAAAATCTAACGAAATTAGGCCCATCTTCACTAGAGTTAAGAAGAATGACATTAGGACAGGTACATGGATAGGAAAGGTTTAGAGGGATGTGGGCCAAATGCGGGCAGGTGGGACTATAGTGTAGATGGTGCATTTTGGTCTGTGTGGGCAAGTTGGGCCGAAGGATCTGTTTCCATACACCATGACACTTGAGTTATCATAAACCTATCCAATTCTTCTGCTGGAACTAAACTGACCATATTTTAAGAATGTTTCCCATTATTGTGGATATGGCAGATGCTATTTGAGAACTAAAATTGGAAGATGTATTTACCCATCGAGTGGTGAGCCTGTGGAATTCTACCACAGAGTAGTGGAGGACAGGCCATTTGAGGAGATGGATGTATATCTAATGCTAAAAGATCTCTTGATGTGGGGCAAGCTTTGAAGTGGATGATCGGCCACGATCGTGTTCAATGATCGATGTGTGAAGAACTAATGGGCATGTCTGGATGAAAAGATGCAGAGTGAATTTCAAGAGAGAGCTAGATAGGGCTTTTAAAGATAGTGGAGTCAGGGGATGTAGGAAGAAAGCAGGAACGGGGTACTGATTGGGGATGATCAGCCATGAACACATTGCAGGCTCGAAGGGCCGAATGGCCTACTACTGCACCTATTGTCTATTGAATTGGGTTTTCATTCGAGAGTTGTCAACGTCCTCCTTTCCCATTTCCAGGGTGCGGGTCGTACCCCAGAGGAGAGCGAGCGTGAACGCAGAGACCACGAGCGTGAAGAGCGGGTGGTGCAGACGCGCAGTTCTGCGACGCGAGTTCTACCGCCCAGCACGGGAGCCGGCGCCGTGGGCAGCCGGTTACGGAACGGTCAAGATGCCACGCTCCCCACTCAGGCCGCCCGTGTCCAGCAGTCTGGTCAGTATCTTCTCTCTTGCTTTGGTCTATCATCACATGTGCCGAGGGGCAGTGAAAAACATTTTTTGTTATGCGCTGGAGTATTGTGTGTGGTTTTGGTCTCCTAATTTAAGGAAGGATATTCTTGCTATTGAGGGAGTGCAGCGTAGGTTCACAAGGTTACTTCCCGGGATGGCAGGACTGTCATATGATGAAAGCATGGAGCGACTGGGCTTGTATTCAATGGAATGTAGAAGGATGAGAGGGAATATTCTAGAAACATATAAAATTCTTGGGAATTGGACAGGCTAGATGCAGGAAATATGTTCCCGATGTTGGGGGAGTCCAGAACCAGGGGTCACAGTTTAAGAATAAGGGGTAGGCCATTTAGGACTGAGATGAGGAAAAACTTTTTTACCCAGAGAGTTGTGAATCTGTGGAATTCTCTGCCACAGAAGGCCGTGGAGGCCAATTCACTGGATAGAAACATAGAAGATAGGTGCAGGAGGAGGCCATTCGGCCCTTCGAGCCAGCACCGCCATTCATTGTGATCATGGCTGATCGTCCCAAATCAATAACCCGTGCCTGCCTTCTCCACATATACCTTGATTCCCTGGATGGTTTCAAGAGAGAGTTAGAGCTCTTGGGGCTAACGGAACCAAGGGATATGGGGGGAAAAGCAGGAACGGGGTACTGATCATGGATGATCAGCTATGATCATATTGAATGGCGGTGCTGAGTCGAAGGGCCGAATGGCCTACTCCTGGAACCTATTTTCTGTGTGTCAAAGCTACAGAGAAAGTGCCAACTTAAAAAAGAAATGCAAGTCAGAATGGAGTAGATTGGAAGATCGTATGTCCTTTAGCATATGATATGATACCACCTTAAATGGTTGTAGGCTTGTCTAGATGGGCTGCTCTTCCAGCTCCATACCATACGATAGAACTTTATTTACCCCAAGAGGGAAATTGGTCTGCCGACAGTCATAAAAACGCAACATACATGAAACATGAAATTAAAGTGAGGAGTGGAAAGGATTGGGGATGTGTGGGTGTAAGCGGCCCAAGCGAAATACGAGGTGCTGTTCCTCCAATTTGCGCTGGGCCTCACTCTGACAATGGAGGAGGCCCAGGACAGAAAGGTCAGATTGGGAATGGGAGGGGCAGTTGAAGTGCTGAGCCACCGGGAGATCAGGTAGGTTAAGACGGACTGAGTGGAGGTGTTCAGCCAAACCATCGGAAAAGGAAGGATAACTCTCCCGCCTGCTAATTATCGCCACAAAGGTATGTGGGGAATGTGGTTTAACAAGTGCCTCTTGTCCTTGCAGCAAACACCTCGCCAAGGCCCATCTCTCGAGCGGAGAGGGAGCGCAAGGTCAGCATGAGGCTGCACAGAGGGGCTCCAGCCAACGTCTCGTCCTCCGATCTTACAGCGCGGCAAGATGCGTCCCGTATTTCTGCATCACAGGTATGCACCTCCTCGGTCTGCTGTTCCCCAGTACTTGCGTAGATTACCGATTCCACCGGCTGGGAGGGAGAGACAAAAAGAATGTTTTTTTTAGTCTGTGAGCTTACAAACCAAGATCGGTCTCAACCAGAAACTTCACCTGCCCATTTTCTCCAGAGATGCTGCCTGACTCGGGCGGCATGGTGGCGCAGCGGGTAGCGTTGCTGACTTGCAGCGCCAGTGACCCGGGTTCGATCCTGACTACGGGTGCTGTCTGTACAGAGTTTGTACGTTCTCCCCATGACCACGTGGGTTTTCTCCTGGTGCTCCGGTTTCCTGCCACATTCCAAAGACCTACATGTTAATTGTGGGACGACAGATGGCATAATGGGCTAAGTGTTCGGCTGGCGACCGGAAGGTAGCCGGTTCGAATCCCGCTTGGAGTGCATACTGTCGTTGTGTCCTTGGGCAAGACACTTCACCCACCTTTGCCTGTGTGTGAATGTGTGTGAGTGATTGGTGGTGGTCGGAGGGGCCGTAGGCGCAGATTGGCAGCCACGCTTCCGTCAGTCTGCCCCAGGGCAGCTGTGGCTACATAAGTAGCTTACCACCACCGAGTGTGACTGAGGAGTGAATGAATAATGCGATGTAAAGCGCCTTGAGTATTAGAAAGGCGCTATATAAATCCCATCCATTATTATTATTATTATTAATTGTGTAGGGAGGAACTGCAGATGCTGGTTTAAACTGAAGATAGACACGCAGTGCTGGAGTAACTCAGTGGGACAGGCAGCATCTCTGGAGAGAAGGAATGGATGACTGTTCGGTTCGAAGAAGGGTCCCCCCCCCCCCCCCCCCAAAACGTCACGTATTCCTTCTCTCCAGAGGTGCTGCCTGTCCCGCTGAGTTCATCCTGCATTTTGTGTCTATCTGCAGGTTAATTGGCTCCGTTAAATTGCCCTCGTGTGTAAGATTGTGCTAGGGTGATCACTGGTCGGTGCAGGTAGACAAAAGTGCTGGAGAAACTCAGCGGGTGCAGCAGCATCTATGGAGCGAAGGAAATAGGCAACGTTTCGGGCCGAAAACCCTTCTGGAAATAGGCAACGTTTCGGGTCGAAACCCTTCTGGAAATAGGCTACGTTTCGGGCCGAAACCCTTCCGGGTTTCGTCCCGAAACGTTGCCTATTTCCTTCGCTCCATAGATGCTGCTGCACCCGCTGAGTTCCTCCAGCACTTTTGTCTACCTTCGATTTTCCAGCATCTGCAGTTTCTTCTTAAACACTGATTGGTGCAGAACTAAAATCTCTAAACTCAGACACATTCAAAGCACTTTATGTCAAAGATCCAACCTACTATCCATGCAGCTCTCTGGGAGCCTCTAGTGGTGATAGGCAATGTTGCAACACACATGGAAACAATGGTTAATATAACAGGACTAGCTTGTTCATGCTGGAAGGAGCCTCTTCTCTCAAACCTCTTTCCTGTTCCTTCCTCCCTCCCTCCCCAAATGTAAAATGCGTTTGTTTTTTTTGGGGCACCAACACTTTTATTCTGTCATTGAGTCTTTCAGCTTTGTATCTTCACAAGTGGCCTTTGTCACTAAGTAACTGTCACTGTATGTCATGTTGTTACTTGTGGGCGGAGCACCAAGGCAAATTCCTTGTATGTGACTACTTGGCCAATAGACATACTTATCAGTCAAGGCTTTCAGTATTGAAGTTGGGCTGTTGCGTTACAGTTACACAAGATATTGGTGAGGCTGCATTTGGAGTTTTATAACCCTGCTATATGAAGGATATTGTTAAGCTGGCAAAAGTGCAGAGAAAGTTTACACTGATGTTGCCAGGACTTGAGGGCCTGCGCTGTAGGGAGAGGTTGGGCAGGTTAGGATCTTATTCCTATGAGCGCAGGAGGAGGATGGGTGAGTTTATCGGGGTGTATCAGATCATGAGGGGAACAGATAGGGTGAATGCAGTCTTTTTTATCACGGAGGCTATTCCCAAGAACCAGAGGACATAACCATATAACAATTACAGCACAGAAAACAGGCCATCTCGACCCTTCTAGTCCGTGCCGAACACGTATTCTCCCCTAATCCCATATACCTGCGCTCAGACCATAACCCTCCATTCCTTTCCCGTCCATATAACTATCCAATTTATTTTTAAATGATAAAAACGAACCTGCCTCCACCACCTTCACTGGAAGCTCATTCCACACAGCCACCACTCTCTGAGTAAAGAGATTCCCCCTCATGTTACCCCTAAACTTCTGTCCCTTAATTCTCAAGTCATGTCCCCTTGTTTGAATCTTCCCTACTCTCAGTGGGAAAAGCTTATCCACGTCAATTCTGTCTATCCCTCTCATCATTTTAAAGACCTCTATCAAGTCCCCCCTTAACCTTCTGCGCTCCAAAGAATAAAGCCCTAACTTGTTCAACCTTTCTCTGTAACTTAGTTGCTGAAACCCAGGCAACATTCTAGTAAATCTCCTCTGTACTCTCTCTATTTTGTTGACATCCTTCCTATAATTAGGCGACCAAAATTGTACACCATACTCCAGAATTGGCCTCACCAATGCCTTGTACAATTTTAACATTACATCCCAACTTCTATACTCAAACTGTGAGAGGGGCAAGATTTAACAGGGCAATATTTTCCACACAGTGGTGGGTGTATCGAACGTGCTGCTGGAGGAGGTAGTTGGGGCAGGTACGACAACATTTAAAAGACATTTTGACGGGTACATGGATGGGAAAGGTTTAGAGGGATAAGGGCCAAACGCGGGCTGTTGGGACTCGTGTACATGGTGAGTTTGGGTCAGTATTGAAAAGTTGGGCCGAATGGCAGGTTTCCGTGCTTTATGAATGACTGACTTTGCATGCTTGTGTGTCATGTCTGGCAGTGGAACGATAGTGATGTTGTCATTATTTCTTTGTTAGACCAGTATGCCCTTTGAACATCTGACAAAGTGACTAATGTCGTTGGAACAGCAGGTGAGATTTGGTAAGTGGCTTTTGTAAATCTTTCATTATCATGATGTGCCCCTAATTGATGGGTGGCACAGCAGTGGAGGTGCCAGTGATCCCTGCACATTAACACCACCCTACCCACCCACACGCACATAACCATGTTTACATTTTTTTAGACCAAGCCAATTAACCTACAAACCTCTTTGGAGTGTGGGAGGAAACCGGAGATCCTGGAGAAAATCCACGCAGGTCACAGGGAGAACGTACAAAATGTATACACATAAAACATAAATTAACTAATTCACCCCAAAATAATTAAATTCACCCTTGGGTGAACCATTTTAACCATCTTCACCAGTTTATAAAGCAGTGCTCTGGTGGATGGTGGGATGGTTCAGTTGCCTGTTGAGGAGAGAGAGAGGATAGACAATAGGAGTAGGCCATTAGGCCATTTGGCCCTTCGAGCCATTCAATGTGATCATGGCTGATCATCCCCAATCAGTACCCCGTTCCTGCCTTCTCCCCATATCCCCTGACTCCGCTATTTTTAAGAGCCCTATCTAGCTCTCTCTTGAAAGCATCCAGAGAACCTGCCTCCACCGCCCTCTGAGGCAGAGAATTCCACAGACTCACCACTCTCTGTGAGAAAAAGTGTTTCCTCGTCTCCGTTCTAAATGGCTTGCCCATTATTCTTAAACTGTGGCCCCTGGTTCTGGACTCTCCAAACATCGGGAACGTGTTTCTTCCCTCTAGTGTGTCGAAGCCCTTAACAATCTTATATGTTTCAATGAGATTGCCTCTCATCCTTCTAAACTCCAGAGTGCACAAGCCCAGCTGCTCCATTCTCTCAGCATACGACAGTCCCGCCATCCCGGGAATTAACCTTGTAAACCTGCGCTGCACTCCCTCAATAGCAAGAATGATCTTCTCATAACTGATCTGCTTTCCCCTCCCAGATTCCTTCGCTGACGTGAGCCAACGATCGGGACGTTCTTTCCGCCATTGACCACTGCGAACAGGCTTTCGGGGAGGATATTGGAACAGGGCTCGCTACGGCCTGCTATTTTATTTGTGTGTGAATTAGGAAACGCGGGACCTCCAGTTTCAGTCTGAACATACTTGCAATGATCTTGTCAATCACCTCAGATTTATTATATGCATTTCTTTTTTTTCCCCTCCTGTCTGTTTGGAGTTTTCTTTTTACCCGGAAGAAACCCCCCTTTCCCCTAACCCCCCCCCCCCCCCTCCAATACTCCCCTCTGAATTTCACCCTCACTGCCCCCTCCCCTTTCCAGCCCTACAAGAAGGAAGTTGTGCCTCCTGCCTTCAAGTAGTCAAGGACTTGCTCCTCTTCCGAACGGCGGCCAGCTGCAATTGTCCCGTCTTCTCAGCCTTTTGCCACCCACCCGCCGACTTGTGGGAGGGTTGGGTTGGCTTTTCCAAACGATCATTTAAAGATGGGAGGTGAGAGGAAAAGAGGGAAAACGCTGAAATACTGAGATTGGGAGGGAAAAACGATGTGTAGTAATCCTGATTCAGCAATGCCAAACTTGGCCACTGATATTTTCTTTTAAAACATACACTGGCATCCTCTCAGCGACTGAGTTTAAGTAGTTAGATCTAGCACCCGATGCTACCGTAGACTTTGCGCGGTGTGGTATAAGTAGAATTGGGAACGCCTCCTTCATTTTTAAGTCACATTTGTAGGTCCCTGTACATAAGGCATTTTCTTTAACATCCTCCACCCAGATTGAACCTTCACTCTGAATAATATTCACTCTGTGTCTCTTTCCTTGTAAGTATTGAAAGTTAATTTTTTTTAATCTGTATCCAGGGTGATAAGACTTAATATTTTTAAAAGTATATATAAAATCGGTTATGATTTTTAATAGCAGCACTACTGTTGCAAAAATGGGAACGGCGAAAATCCTTTCCCAGCAAATGCCCATTTAACAAGGGTTTGTCAAATCAGAACAGCTTTGTCCTCTTTGGTGTCAACTATATCTTGTACATGTGTGTTGACAAAACCAGTGACTTGGAACTGCATTGGCTGCTAACTTCTGAAGAATGTATGTATTTATTTTTTAAAGTCTTTTTTATAGTGTTCTGTTGTCTTTTCTTCAAGAAAGGATCAGAAAATGCAGAGGGGAGTGAGGGACGTAAGGTTTTCTAATCCAGGTATAAAATGTCAGTGCCATCTTTCCCCTTTTTAAGCCCCTAATTTTAATCGCTCCCCTCTTTTTCTCTTCCTGCCCATGCCAGCGATTTATTGGTCAAGGCAGTTTGACCAAAACTGTTCATCGAGGAGTCGTTATTAGAAAGAGAATCGGCCTGGTTTTGATTTTTGTACATGGCTACGATCATTTTCTTCCCCCTTAAATACGCCGAATCAACGTTGACATTGGGTGAACCTGAGCTCAAGGCAACGATGGTAGATCATTGGGTAGATCTGAAGAGCAAGTGAGTGGTGAGGAAAAACAGGAGAGGAGAAGAAGTTGTTCAAACGAGATATCTGGGCTCTCTTGTCCCGCCAGCACTCCAGCTTACTTGAACATCGAGCCCCATCCAGAGCTGGCCAGATGTGGTGTATGTCGTTAGTTGCCCGAATGCCCCATGCATACAAGGGCTCCACTCAGCCAACGTGTCGGAAAGAAACCAACCGCAGTGCAAATTGTCGGCACAGAATTTGCTGGTGAAAAGTTGCACATTCAATGCTGCCTGCTTGAGTCTCACTCGGCTCTTCCATGTTTTTGTTGCCAAATGAATATATTAATGGCTCACTCCTGGATTGTTGTGCCTTTTCTTCCCCCCACTCCCCTCTTTTTTTTTTTTTTTTTTAAAAGGCTAGTCGGCAGTAGATACTCCCTTTCTTGTTAAACTGCCCCCCCGCTTGTCAGTGGTGTTTGGAAGCACAAACTAGCTGACACTGTCCTTTTTTTTTTTTTAAACAGTTTCCCAAATAGTACTACTGTGTAAATATGAAGACTGGCTTGGAGCAGAGGAGAAGGGGTGTAAGTGCAGTAATGTGCAGGGAAAAGAAAGCAAAGAAACTTGCCAAAATGCCCCAAAAATAAGCCCCCTTGTCGATGCGGGAAGAGACTTTGTCTACAAGATTTTTTTTTTTAAATTAAATCGGAAGGGAGCCCATGGTTTAATTGCTAGCCTTGGCACACTGATTTTTTTTTTTTTTAAAGCAGTCATTCACGAAAAAAAAAGTTCCAGTCCATGTGCAAATGTGTCAATAACCACTGTGTGTGCGCGTGTGTGTGTATTTTCTAAAAAGTGTTTTGTGAAATTCCCGTGAATTTGGCTACCAGAAACGAGAGGTGATCTATCTCTGACCAGCTGAGGATCACGTGGGCACAACCTGGCTGCAGTCCCTCGATCTCAGGCACCTCATCATTAGATTCTGGGCACAGAGGGGTTCAATCGAATCTAGAGAAATCTGCGGTGACCAGCCTCCTGTGGACGATGTGGGCTAGCCAGCATTCTGATATTTCCTTCCCCCGCCCTCCCTCAAATATCACTCCCAAGTCACTGCTCAACTGCAGACCTTCAGACGCTAGGAGTTGTCGACAGTCAAATGCAGCAAAATAAAATACAACTACTGTGTGCAGTCTGAACGCACGCACACTTAAAATTACAAAAGCAACTTTGGTGATTCTGACAGAAAATGCAAAAAGTGACCTCTTTGATGGATTCTATATCCATCCCAGTAGAGTTCATCAAAATTTAGCAGGGTCTTATTTTATACCACTAACACGTTTTAAAGCAATCTATGCTAAGCAAAAAAATTCCGTAGGATCGCAACATTTTTGGTTACAGGTTGAATTTTTTTTTTTTTTTTTTCAATTGTCCCGCCTGTTCTGCAAACTCGCAGAGGTATCTCAACACCAAAGCAATTTGGCGTTTGCCAAACCAGGGTCTAGGGGCGTGCGTTAGACTGGCAGGCTGTATCCACAAATGGTCCTCAGGGAAAACATAAAGAAGGCAGAATTTGGACAGGTTTAGGTGGGGGGGGGGGGGGGGGGGGAGGAAGCAAGTTTGATTCTAGAAGCTTGCAAAATTCGAAGGAGAAGAATTAGTCCCTAAATAAATTTATCTCAAAACAAAATCTTACCTGTTATTTGGCAGCCAATGGCCTCCTCTTCTCAAATATGTAATAAAATTGCATTTCCTTCTGTACTGTAAACTTGAATGTCACTTTTTTAGATTAAATGTGCACCGATTCTTAACGGCCCCCTCGAATATTTAGTTTTTTTATATTTAAGGCGCATTAAGTTATTTCCCGGTCTATTTTTTTAACATTGGTATTTCATAAACTTTTTTTTGTATTTGTGTAAATAGTGAGTTTTTTGATTGTTAAGTGAAAACTATTGCTTCTTAGTACTGATGTTGAACGGTGTAACATAGGTTTGATTTGTGCAAAAAGCTGGGGGAGGGGGGTGGTTGGCTGGGGGGGGATAAGTCCACCTTTTCGTGACGCGATTCTGTCTCTAGTTCCTTGGTGTTCTTCTGAACTTGGTCCCTGCAGGAGTTGTGTTGACTCCAACCAAAATTCAAGGGATATCCTCCTCTGGTTGTCTGGCTAAAATAAATGTTTTGTTTTCATTTTTGTACCACTTCTTTTTCTTTTTTTTTGCGTGACAAAGATCGGGGTCCAAATTAAACAACTTTGCATTAACTCGGAGCTGGAGTTGCAAAGTTCTGCTTTCAACCAGACATTAATCGCTTGTCCTTGGAGGAACACCAGTCCCTGTGCTCTAGTATTTTCCGAAATCCTGAAGATTAAAGTTGCGTTGAAATCCGGATCCTTTTTTTTGTTTGCAAGGCATCGTGTGTTTTAGTTTGCGTTGTTGAAGATTGGCACCAGGCATGCGGCCTGTATTGGTCCAAGTAAGAGGAGTAATGACAAAACAAATCCATGTTGTATATTGTACTTCAAACCGTTTTCTGAATGTGTGTGTGTGCGTGTGTACGTGTATGTATTTTGGCTACTGGCAAGACTTTAAGGGAATTAACGATTAGTGGCTTCAAGACTTCTGGCTTGGTTCATTTTGTAATCACTCCCAAATTTTAGCCTGTGCACAGCATGTGTTTGTCTTGCCTGACCTGGATTTTATTTTCAGAAGTGACACAGCCTGACTAGTTAGGGGCCATGCAAGACTAGAATACCTGTTTGCGATTTTAAAACGGAGGAAAACACCTTTTTATTGGTAATGCAGATATAACTTTGCTCTTTGAGGGGAGTGCACTGATTTTTAAGCTCTGGGTCTAATGCCTGCAATAAAGCAACAAATGGAAGTGTCCTGTAACTATGTTAGTTTGACCATTTAGTGTTCCTGGCAGTGATTTTGTTGGCTTTTCTGTGGGGTGGGTTGAGTCTATCCTGTCTTGGGGAAAACCTCAAAATGTGAACTTTGCTGAAATGTAAAATGGTTTGAACTGCCCCCTTGCCCAACCGCCCCTTTTTAAAAAAAAAAAAAGAAAGTGCTCTCTGACCTTCTGTCTCGATGTCTAATGTACAGTTCTTTATTCCTGATTCTATTTAACGTTATTTACAATGCAATTTAATATGGATGTTATTTGTGTACATTTTAAAACTTATAAATAAAAGGGAGAGGAGAAAACTAACTCTTCAGTCTGGTTTCTTACATTTGAACAGAATAGTATTCTTTGCTCAGTCTGCCTTGGCCCATACCAGGAGTTCCCAACATTATTTTTGTCCCGTTTACCCCTGGAAACTTTAATAGCACATAACAATGTTATTTCACTTATTTATGAACAACTATTGATGAACAGATACTGTTAAACCAAACAGTCAGTCAATGAGAAAAAAGATGTACAAATACAGAATCAACAAATTTACCCCCTGGATCGGTGAAATTTACCCCAGGTTGGGGACCTTTGGCCAAAATGATCTCCCATTTTAACTACCTCTCCCATTCCCACACTGACCTTTCTGTCCTGGGCCTCCTCCAGTGTTAGAGTGATGCCCAGCACAAATTGGAGGAACAGCATTTTCTAACTCCCAAGTAACCCTTGCTTGGGACACTTTACAGAAGCCAATTAACCTACAAACCTGCACATCTTTCGAACGTGGGAGGATGGTCATACGGTCAGTCACGGGGAGAATGTACAAACTCCGTACAGACAGCACCCGTAGTCGGGATCGAACCCTGGTCCCTGGCGCTGTGAGGCAGCGACTCTACCACTGCGCCACTTCTCATCAGTTATTGGAAATAAATGTTGAGAGTTGAACATTGAAGAACAAGAATAGACCTTTTGGCCCACCATGTTCATGCCAAGGAATGGGATTTTTTTTGGGTGGGAGGGGTCTATGTCTGAGCCTATGTGGTGCTGCCAGCAAGATTCTCACTTTACCTGTACCTCACAGCATTTGTGCACATGGCAATAAACTCAACTTGACTTGAAATCACTGCTTGGGCTGACTTTGGTTTAGTTGACAGTGTGGAAAGTGGCCCATCGAGTCTCTGCTGACCAGCGATCCCCCTGAATGATGGTTTAAAGCGAAGATAGACACAGCATGCTGGAGAAACTCATCGGGACAGGCAGCATCTCGAGAAAAGGAATAGGTGTGTGTGTGTGTATATATATAGATATATGAAATGTGTATGTACATTATGTTATTACAGACAGGCAGGCACACTTACAGGCAGACACACACACACACACACACACACACATCTGGGCACAGGCACACACACATCTGGGCACACACGCACACACATCTGGGCACAGACACACGCACACACACATCTGGGCACAGACACGCACACACACATCAGCACAGACACACACACATCTGGGCACAGACACACATCTGGGCACAGACACACACATCTGGGCACAGACACACATCTGAGCACAGACACACATCTGGGCACAGACACGCACACACACACATCTGGGCACAGACACACACACATCTGGGCACAGACACGCACACACACATCTGGGCACATACACACACACATCTGGGCACACACACACACACACACACATCTGGGCACAGACACACACACATCTGGGCACAGACACACACACATCTGGGCACAGACACACACACACACATCTGGGCACACACACACACACACACATCTGGGCACAGACACACACACATCTGGGCACAGACACACACACATCTGGGCACAGACACACACACATCTGGGCACACACAAACGCAGATTCACAGGCGTACACATACATATACAGAGAGAGACGCACGCAGACAGACATACACACACACACACACTCTGACTGGTCTCTTGGTTTCCTGGTCCTCCAAAATATTCCAAATGGAATCTAAACTGGTGCGCGGCCTCTTTAAGAGGCTGGAGGGGGGGTGACGTCACCCTGCGAGAGGGTGGGGAGTGCGCAGGCGCGGGCTGCAGATCCAGCGAAGCGGGTCATGTGGCCCCGCCCCCCCCCGCGCTGCCCCTCCCCCCTCGCTCCATCACCGTCAGGCCCCGCCCACCCCCCCCTTCACTCCATCGCCGTCAGGCCCCGCCCACCCCCCTTCACTCCATCACAGGCAGGCCCCGCTCCATCACCGTCAGGCCCCGCCCACCCACTTCACTCCATCACAAACAGGCCCCGCCCCCTCCCCCCTCACTCCATCACCGTCAGGCCCCGCCCCTCACTCCATCACCGTCCGGCCCCGCCCCCTCCCCCTCACTCCATCACCGTCAGGCCCCGCCCCTTCACTCCATCACCGTCAGGCCCCGCCCCCTCACCCCCCCCCCCCCCCGGCAGTGATCCATCCATCCACAGTTGGAGCTCGAGCTGGAGCTGGAGCGGCCCCGCCATCAACGCGCGGCCCAGCGGCGGGCGGCCCTCACACGGTAAAGATGCGGGGAGACTGAGGGGGGGAGAGGGAGGATGAGGGGGGGGGGGGGAGAGGGAGGGAAGGATGAGGGAGGGATGGAGGAGAGGAGGAGGGAGAAAGAGAGGGGGGGGGAGAGATGAAGGAGGGATGGATGAGGGAGGGATGGATGAGGGAGGGCGGGAGAAAGAGGGGGAGTGGGGGGGGGAGAGACGGGGAAAGAGAGGAGTTGAGGGGGGGGGGTTGTGAGAGAATGGAGGGAAAGGGGGGGGTTGGGGGGAGAGAGGGAGAGAAACGGAAAATAGGTGCAGGAGTAGGCCATTCGGCCCTTCGAGCCAGCACCGCCATTCAATGTGATCATGGCTGATCATCCCCAATCAGTACCCCGTTCCTGCCTTCGCCCCATATCCCCTGACTCTGCTAGCCCGAAGAGCTATATCTAACTCTCTCTTGGGAGGGAGGGAGGGGGTGTGGGTGTAAGGAGGGGGACAAGGGGAAGGGGGTAGGGAGGGAGGTGGGGGTAGGAGAGAGAGGGAGGTGGGGGGGGGGGGGGGAGGGGGTGTGGGTGTAAGGGGAAGGGGGTAGGGAGGGAGGTGGGGGGGGGAGGGGGTGTTAGGAGGGGGACAAGGGGAAGGGGGTAGGGAGGGAGGTGAGGGTAGGAGAGAGAGGGAGGTGGGGGGGGGGGGGGGGTGTAAGGGGGGGGACAAGGGGAAGGGGGTAGGGAGGGAGGTGGGGGTAGGAGAGAGAGGGAGGTGGGGGGGGGGGAGGGGGTGTAAGAAGCAAAGATTATAGAGGAGCCTCTAGGATCTTTGGTAACAAGGGGCCGGGGGGGGAGAGGGAGGTGGGGGTGCAAGGAGGGGGAGGCAAGAACGCCTCTGGAAGAAATGCGCTTCGATCTGATAAAATTTGCGGTAAATTAAGTAATTTTTTTTTAACCAGCGCACTGCAAAACCCACTGCCTTGTTGCTCCTTTAGTCCGAGCCAAGCTGCAATCCTTAACGTGGGCATTGAATGCAACCCATATATTAAATACAATGCAATGTTACACGTTGCAGAATGCCTTCCTCCTGGAGGATTTTAACCGTTGCACCAAAAGCGAGAGGGGGAGGGAAGGGGGGAGAGAAAGAGAGAGAGGACGGAGGGAAGGGGGGAGAGAAAGGGGGATGGAGGGAAGGGGATAGAGAGAGAGGAGAGGGATGGAGGGAAGGGGGGAGAGAGAGGGGGGGGAGAGAGGGGGGAGGGGGAGGGAGAGGAGAGGAACGGAGAGACGAGGCGAGAGGGGGGGAGGGAAAGAAGCATTTGTCCACGTTGTTGGGGTCCTGTGGATTGCATTGTGTTTTGTATTTGGGAGGAGGAGGGGGGAGGGGGGGGGTGGAGAAGGTGGTGTGATTTATTTTGGTCAACCACGCCCCTCACCCTTTTTTTAGAAAACAGTTTAAAATACCACACTTCCATAACTTACTGCCTAACGTTTGAGCTTTGGCTTCTGGTGTCCAGTTTCATGCTGAGAATGTTCAAACGTTTTGTGATGTAGATTGCATTTATTCTGCAACCCCTCTAGTCCAAAGAAATAGTTTCTAAGTGGAGAGTTTTGATTTTCAAATTGTATTTTAGTACGTTTGTCTGTTTTATTGTCTCCCCCCGGCATAAATCTCTGTGGTTTTAGAACAGCAGTTTTAGTTTCTTGTCACGTGTACCGAGGTACAGTGAAAAGCTTTTGTTGCATGCTAACCAGGCAGCGGAAAGACAATGCAAGGTAGACACAAAATGCTGGAGTAACTCAGCGGGTGCGACAGCATCTATGGAGAGAAGGAATGGGCGACGTTTCGGGTCGAGACCCTTCTTCAGACTCAAAAGAAAATACATGATTACAATCGAGCCATTTACAATGCACAGATACATGATAAAGGGAATAATGTTTAGTACAAAACAAAGCCAGCAATGTCCGATCAAGGATAGTCCGAGGGTCTCCAATGAGGTAGATAGTAGTTCAGCACTGCTCTCTGGTTGTGGTAGGATGGTTCAGTTGCCTGATACCAGCTGGGAAGAAACTGTCCCTGAATCTGGAGGTGTGCATTTTCACACTTCTGTACCTTTTGCCCGACGAGAGAGGGGAGAAGAGGGAATGGCCGGGGTGCAACTGGTCCTTGATTACGCTGCTGGCCTTGCCGAGGCAGCGTGAGATTACTGGGGACAGTAAACAGGCTCTTGTTGTCTCATATCCCTCTCATGTAAACAACCTGCATCAGCAAATGACACAAGCACCCAATTGTCATCATTAACCAGGATGTAGCAAAAAAAAATAGCCTGTCCCTGATTAGCTAATATAACAATATAATCTTTTATTCTGTCTGGGAGGTGTTGGAGGTATTCAGTCACAAGTTTTCATCTTGCATTTTCATATCTGAGTGTTCTGGAAACGGCCTTGTGTGTCTGAGATTACAGTTCCATTTCCGTGCTGTGTCTCGAATCCGTTCTCTTCCTTCTGTGGTGTTCGTAATAGCAGTCATTTTAATTAGTTAGTTTCTCTCCAGTTCTAAGATGGCGGCAACAGGTGAGATGGGAAGGTGGTGCCATCAAGATTGGTGTTTAGAGATGCAGCGTGGAAATAGCCCCTTCGGCCACCGAGCCCACACCGACCATCTGTTTAAGAAAGAACTGCAGATGCTGGAAAAATCAAATGCTGGAGAAACGCAGCGGGTGAGGCAGCATCTGAAGAAGGGACTCGACCCGAAACGTCACCTATTCCTTTGCTCCGTAGATGCTGCCTTACCCGCTGAGTTTCTCTAGCATTTCTGCCTACCCACACCGACCATCGATCACCTGTTAGCATTAGTTTGAATGCATGAATGAATGCTTTATTGTGCCAGTGAAATTCTTTGCTTGCGTACCCAAGGTATGCCAATAGTCACCACATAAAGGGCACCAACAAAGTCACAAAGCATCCTGTGCCAGGTCCGCCTTTGTATTCTCCTACCCTCCCCCCCACGGCAGTCCCCCCACGCGGGGTCCTCCTTTGTTCCCGGTTGGTTCATTGGCTTCTGTAAATTGTACATTGTCCCTGGTGCGTCGGAGAGTGCTGGTCGGCGCGGACTCGCTGGGCAAAGGAGCCGACTTCCTCGCTGTATCTCTACAAAAAAAAATCCTCTGATTTCATGGACAGGTGATGGGGATTGGAAGAAGCTGGAAATAACTGGGACGATACATATATGTTCCAAAAGAGGCTCCAATGTCTATTCCTGAAGCTGGAAAGCAGTGTACCAACACTAATAGCAAGGCTATTAACAATGTTTGCTGAAGAAGTGAATTCTGTACTTCTTTTATGTAGAAACTGCGAGTTAAGGCAGAAAAGGTGTTATCCCTCATTCTCATCCACTCCCCACACACTAGGGGAAATTTACACCGTGCGGTTTAGTTTAGTTTAGAGATACAGCACGGACGCAGGCCCTTCGGCCCACCAAGTCCATGCCGACCATCGATCACCCGTACACCAGTTCTATCCTACACACACGAAGGACGATTTTCCGGATCCAATTAAACTACAAACCAGCTCATCTTCGGAGTATGGGAGGAAACCAGAGAAAACCTACGCAGTCACGGGGAGAACGTACAATCTCCAAAGGCTGGGATTGAGGCTGGGACTATCCCAACATTTAAGAAACAGTTAGACAGGTACATGGATAGGACAGATTTGGAGGGATATAGTCCAAACGCAGGCAGGTGGGACTAGTGTAGCTGGGATATGCTGGTGGGCAGGTTGAGCTGACGGGCCTGTTTCCAGGTTGTATCACTCTATGACATAGATGGTGGTAGAGTTGCTGCCTCACAGCGCCAGAGACCCAGGTTCAATTTTGATTTCGGGTACTGTCTGTACGGAGTTTGCACGTTCTCCCCGTGACCCGCGTAGGTTTTCTCCGGGTGCTCCGGTTTCCTCCCACACTCCAAAGACGTACAGGTTTGTAGGTTAATTGGCTTTGATAAATTGTGAATTGTCTCTAGTGTGTGTAGGATAGTGCTAGTGTACGGGGATCGCTGGTCGGCACGGCCTCGGTGGGCCGAAGGGCCTGTTTCCATGCTGTATCTCTAAACTAAACTAAACTGATAGAAGTGTATTATGAGAGGCATAGATAAGTAGACAGTCAGAACCTTTTAGTTTAGAGATACAGTGCGGAAACGGGCCCTGCTGCCCACCGAGTCCGCGCCGACCAGCGATCCCCGACACTAACACTATCCCACACACACTAGAGACAATTTACAATTTCACCGAGGCCAATTAGCTTGCAAACCTGTACGCCTTTGGAGTGTGGGAGGAAACTGGAGCACCCGGAGAAAACCCACTCGGGTCACGGGGAGAACATACAAACTCCGCACAGACAGCACCCGTAGTCAGGATCGAACCCTGGTCGCTGGCGCTGTGAGGCAGCAGCTCTACTGCTGCGGCACCGTGTCCAAAGATGGGTTTAGACCAGAGATGCCATCTACTTCCTCTCTCCAGAGATGCTGCCTGACTCGCTGAGTTACTCCAGCATTTTGTATCTATACTTGGATAGGTTAGGTTTAGATAGGTATGTTGCAAAGCCTACCTGAAGCGTCGTTGAAGATCTGCTGCTGAGGGTGTGCGCGATTTTGGCGCCGTTTAGAGGGGGCGGGTTTAAAACGCGATTTTCTCTAAGCTGTTCCAATCGAAAATGTTCAGCCTAGTTAATTATTAACGAAAAATCGCTGGAAGACCCCGTAGCAAAAGCTATTATTAGGTTTAAAGGCCTTGAATAATAGTTATAGTAGTTTAAAAATCAATCTTTAAACCCGCGACCGTCAGCAACCGCAGGGTCTCATAAAGCAAATAGCAGAAGTTAGGTTGTATATTTTTACATTAAAAAGGGCTTCTAAAGATCCATTTATACTAAGTTTAATATTGCGAGTAGCTCAATTTGGGCCCATTATATCGCGCAGTATTTTTCTCGGCATTTGAGGCACAAATCTACCGCAATGTGAACGTTCTAAACCAGCGCGTTCCACAGGGACCCACTGGAAAGCTGATTTAAATGGGCATTTATTTACAGCAATTAAACACTAAATTCCTTCCATTTGGCCTATAAATTAATGTAAATGAGATTTAAAAATCATGTTTTATTGTGAATTATTTGTGAATATTATTTGGACATTTAGGCTATTTAAAAATGTTAATCATTTATTAAGAAATGGATAGATGTTTAGATCTAGTAATTGAAGTCTGAAATTAGCTACAATTAGGTAACTAACTAATTATATGCTTTCATTTCAGGTAATCCAAGTAAGATTATTTTATATTTGTTTCAGAATGCTTCAATCTATGATAACTGAAAATTTCATTCAGTTCTCTTAATTTTTAAGAAAGTTATGGGCTTTTGACTGTTCACGATCACAGCTTTTTTGTTATGTCCATAGAAAATCAATAGGGAACAAGATGCTCATTTCCCAGTATGAAAATGGCCATAACTTTTTAAATACTTGAGATATGAAAGTGAATTAGGTGTCAAATTAAACTTATTTTTATGCTTTATCTGATGGGATAAATTACAGACTTGATTTTTAAAATCTCAAAATTTTGTAACATTGCTAGTTTAGAGAGATATGGGCCAAACAAGGCCAGGTGAGACTAGTGCAGATGGGTCATGTTGGTCGGTGTGGGCAAGTTAGGCTGGAGGGCCTATTTCCCCACTGTGTAAGTCTATGAGATGGTCTTGGCATCACGTTCGGCACAGACATTGTGGGCCGAAGGGCCTGTAGTTGTGCTGTTATGTGTAAAAATATCAGGTGAAAGTTGTATGTTCACATTCAGCCCTGGTTCATTATTCAGTAGGGACAGGTCACTGGAAGTTACTGATGGAAATTTGCTGACAAACATGCCTCCATGTTATCGACGTGTTATAACAGGCCTGAGCTTCAAATACTCGAGAGGACACGACACACCTGGGTGATGCAAACATAAAAACAATCAGCCCAGGCGCAAGGAACTGCAGACGCTGGAGTCTTGAGCAAAGCACAAAGTGCTGGAGGAACTTTGGGTGGTGCAGTGGTAGAGTTTGAGTCTGAAGAAGGGTTTCGGCCCGAAACGTTGCCTATTTCCTTCGCTCCATAGATGCTGCTGCACCCGCTGAGTTTCTCCAGCACTTTTGTCTACCAGCGGTAGAGCTGCAGCCTCACAGAGACCAGGGTTCCATCCCGACTATGGGTGCTGCCTGTACAGAGTTTGTACGAATTGCTTCTCCCAGTCACCTTAGATTTCTTCAAGCTCTCCGATTTCCTCCCACACTCCAAATTAGTGCAGGTTTGTCGGTTAATTGGCTTTGATAAAACTGTAAATTGTTCCTTGTGTGTGTGTGTGTACGATAGTGTGAGTGTACGCGGGCTCGGTGGGCCGAAGGGCCCGTTTCCGCGCTGTATCTCTAAACTCGGCGGGTCAAGCATCACATCTGCAGAGGGAATGGACAGACAACATGTCGGGCCGGGACTCTTCTTAAAGACTGACTCACAAAAAAAATCTGATTGGGAGAAGCAATTTGTTGCTGACTAACCC
This sequence comes from Amblyraja radiata, assembly GCF_010909765.2. Lineage (NCBI taxonomy): Eukaryota > Metazoa > Chordata > Chondrichthyes > Rajiformes > Rajidae > Amblyraja > Amblyraja radiata. Next base: position 3,018,261 of record NC_045993.1, on the reverse strand, counting down.
GTACGCTAAAACAAGGTGCAGGAGTTGGAAATCGGAAATAATAGCAGCCAATACCCGGAACTCACAGCGGGTCGAGCGGCATCTGTGAGAAGTAAAACAGAATTAATCTGGAATGTTGGAGGCTAAGAGGAGATTTGATAGAAGCATAGACTGATGGGTGTTGAATCTGTGGAATTCTTTGCCACAGATGGCTGTGGAGGCCAAGTCAATGGATATTTTTAAGGCAGTGATAGATAGATTCTTGATTAGTACAGGTGTCAGGGGTTATGGGCAAAAGGCAGGTGAATGGGGTTAGGAGGGAGAGATAGATCAACCATGATTGAATGGCGGAGTAGGCTTGATGGACTTAATGGCCTAATTCTACTCCAATCACTTATGATTTACAATTCTGAGTGGCAGGGACAGTCAGAACCTTTTTTTCCCAGGGTGGAAATGTCAAAGAGTAGAGAGCATAGTTTTAAGGTGAGAGGGGGAAGTTTAAAGGAGATGTGCAGGGGCAAGCTTTTTTTACACAGAGGATGGCGCTGCTAGAGGTGTTGGTGGAGACAGATACGATAGTGGTGTTTAAGAGGCTTTTAGATAGACAGACGGAAGTGCATGGAATGGAGGGATATGGCTTGGTGTAAATGTAAAAATTGTCCCTAGTGAGTGCAGGAAACCCGCTGGTCGGCACGGACCTGGTGGGCTGAAGGGCCTGTTTTCTCCCACATTTAAGAATGTACAGTTACTTGGCCCTCTGTAAATTGGCCCTGGTGTGTAGGGAGTGGATGAGAGAGTGGGGTAAATAGAAGTAATGTGAACAGGTGATCGATGGTCTGCATGGATTCAGTTGGCCGACGGCCCTGTTTTCATGTTGTATCTCTAAACTAAACTAAATCCATGTACAAGACTGACCACCCCCCCCCCCCTCCCTCCTCGCCAATCTTTGCACATCACCAATCCTTGCCACTCGTCACTTTGATTTCATGTTTCATGTATTTTGTGTTTTATGACTGTTGGCAGACCAATTTCCCTTCTGGGATAAATAACGTTCTGTCGTATCGTATCTTAGAAGCTGGAGTAACTCAGCGGGTCTGGCAGAATCACACTAGTGTACGGGGTGATCGTGTGTCGATGCGGACCCGATGGGCCGAAGGGCCTGTTTCCACGCTATATCTCTAAACAAAACAAAGACCATGTACAAGTGGCGGCTGTCTGAGAACCTGCTACTGTTCACGTCTGCTGTTTGAGAAGAATATGTCTCGGCATGTTGTTAAAGAGTGTGTGTCCCCTGTGTGTCCCCCTGTGTGTGTGTGTATATGTCTATGTGTATATGTGGGTGTGGGTGTGGGTGTATATGTGCATGCGTGCGTGTGAGTGTCCCTGTGTGTGTGTGTATATGTCTATGTGTATGTATGCGTGCGTGTGTCCCTGTGTGTGTGTGCATATGTCTATGTGTGTGTATGTGTGCATGTGTGTGTCCCTGTGTGTGTGTATATGTCTATGTGTGTGTATATGTCTATGTGTATGCGTGCGTGTGCTTGCCTCTCGCCTTGGTCAAGTGGGACTGTGGCCTGTAACATTGCCAGGTAAATCCACCTCTCCCTTCTATAACAAAAGGAACCCTGAGCGTTGATTTTGCAGACAGTCCTTCCCTGTCCTGTCTTGGGTTGTATTTGCCTTTTCCGTTCCGGGAATCTACAACCCGCTGCTGGTCCACTTCGTTCCCTGACCATGTCACGAATCGGTCTCACAGGAAGCCGGCTGAGAGGTTACTAAAGGAGATGGCGCCGTTTAGTACAAAATACTTCCTGGCAGGCTGTTTTTCCGCCCTTTGGCCTTTAAACAGGAAGGGTAGAATTGGGGAGGGGGTGGGAAACTCGGCGGGCCAGTCAGCATCTGTGGAGGCAAAGGGATGGTCAATGTTTTGAGTTGAGTCGCCGCATCAGGACGGCTTGACCCACCGATGGAACCCGAGGAAAGCAGCAACTCTGCCGCTGCACCACTGTGCCACCCTGTCATAGAGTGATACAGTGTGGAAACAGGCCCTTCCGCCCAACTTGGCCACACCGGCCAACATGTCTCTGCTACACTAGTCCCACCTGCCCACGTTTGGTCCATATCCCTCCAAACCTGACCTATCCATGTACCTGTCTAACTGTTTCTTAAATGTTGGAATAGTCCCTGCCTCAACTACCTCCTCTGGCAGCTCGTTCCATACACCCACCACCCTCTGTGTGGAAAAACAAACCCCTCACACAAAGGGTGGCGGGTGTGTGGAACGAGCCGCCAGAGGAGGTAGTTGAGGCAGGGACTATCCCAACGTTTACTGTCCACATTCTCCAGCGATGCTGCTTGACCCGCTGAGTTACTCCAGCACTTCGTGGAGTGTGTGTGAATCTGGGCGAGTGACTATTGATCGGAGTCGGTGTAACGGCCTAGACCGTAGGTGAAATTTCCATTCTGTGGCATCTTCTATTTACCTTCTGGGCTTGTAATGTTTAGAGAGGAATTGAGCAACGTTTATTTGTTCAGAGAGTGAATGTGATCGGGAAGGAATACCTCAGAGCACACATATGCTGGTTTAATTTAGTTTAGAGATACAGCGTGGAAACAGGCCCTTCGACCCACCGAGTCCGCACCGACCAGCGATCCCCACACACTAACACTATCCTGCACACACACTTGGAACCCGGGTCTCTGGCACTATGAGGCAGCAACTCGACCGCTGCCCCATCGTGCCACCAGCAGCATTTATTTGTTCATAGAGTGAACGTCATTGGAAAGGAATCTCTTGGAGCTCAGACAAGCCTGAAGGCCACAGTGTGCAGGAGAACGCAGGGAAGTGAGGCCAAGTGGAGAACGTACAAACTCCGTACAAACAGCACCAGTGGTCAGGATGGAAACCGGGTCTCCGACGCTGCAATTGCTGTAAGGCAGCAACTCTACCGCTGCGCCACCATGCCGCCCCTGGTTACTAATCATCGTTCATTGCTTGAGAGGTGAAGGAAGGAGGGGATAGTAGTGGTAGATGATAGTAGAAAAATGGGTGCACACCAGATGATCGATGGCCGAAGGGCCTGTTTCCATACTGTACCTCTCTCTCTCGTGCCTAAATTAAGTGTGGCACGGTGGTGCAGCGGTAGAGTTGCTGCCTTTCAGCGCCGGAGACCCGGGTTCGATCTTGACCACGGGTGCTGCCTGCACGGTGTTTGCACATTCTCCCCGTGACCCGCGTGGGTTTTCTCCGAGATATTCGCTTTCCTCCCACACTCCAAAACGTACAGGTTTGTAGGTTGATTGGATTGGTGTAATTGCAAATTGTCCCTAGTGTGTGTAGGATAGTGCGAGTGTGTGGGGATCGCTGGTCGGCGCGGACTTGGTGAGTCGAAGGGCCTGTTTCCGCGCTATATCTCTAAACCAAACTAAACTACACCTGTGGATAGTCGAGATTCTGGAAAGAGACAAAGAATTGGGGCGAGGGGGGGGGCGGTGGTAATATTTGATATTGAACAACAATCTGCCAGTTTCTCGGTTAACATTCCACTGATTACCTTTTAATCCGGGATTAATTTAATTACGTGAATTTTAATAACCCCAGCTGCCACAGTGGGATTTGAACTTGTGACTCTGGACCAGTTCTCTGGTTGATGGTCCTGGAACTTAGCGACTTCACCAACATACCCCGGCTATTAGTTTTACAGATACAGCGTGGAAACAGGACCTTGGTTAGCTTCTTGTTGCCTGCTAACCTGTCAGCAGAAAGACAATACATGATTCCACTCCATCCATTTACAGTGTACAGATAGATACACACCTGGTCGGGATGGAACCCGGGTCTCTGGCGCTGTGAGGCAGCAACTCTACCGCTGCGCCACTGTGCCGCATTTAAACGGTTTCATGGTCCTCTGTTGTCTGGTCGGCACAGCAACCTGTGGCAATGGCAGGCATTCTTTTCCCTCCCCCCTCGCTCACTGAATATCTGCCGAGGTGCCAGGATGTTGCCTGGCCTGGCGATGCGGAAGGTTTATCCAACCCTGCCTTTTGTAAGATTCACCTCGGGCTGCTACTGAACGAGCCCATCCGTGTGCAGGAAGGAACTGCAGATGCTGGTTTAAACCGAAGACAGACACAAAAAGCTGCAGTAACTCAGCGGGACAGGCAACATCTCTGGAGAGAAGGAATGGGTGACGTTTCAGGTCTGAAGAAGGTCCTCGACCCGATAAATGTCACCCATTCCTTCTCTCCAGAGATGCTGCCTGTCCCGCTGAGTTACTCCAGCTTTTTTGTGTCTGTCAGACCTCATCCATGCACTGCCTCCCCCCGCCCCCTCCCATCACACTCTCTGAAGCCTTTGATCTTCTGCAACTGAAGGAATCGAGTCACATCCTGTCACTATGTGCCACCAAGGAGTTGGCCTGTAAACTGCGGGGCTGTGGGAAAGAGAGTGTTGTGAGCTGAATTAGATTATTGTAAGAAGGAACTGCAGATGCTGGTTAGCACCGACGAAAGACACAAAATGCTGGAGTAACTTAGTGGGCTATGAAAAAACACTACAACCAAATAAGCTCTGAACTACATAGACAGGGGGCATTAATTTTGTCTTTTTGCACTATTATTATTGTGTGTGTGTGTGTGTCTCTACATATATACATGTATATGTATGTAAGAGATAGACAAAAAGCTGGAGTAACGCAGCGGGACAGGCAGCATCTCTGGGGAGATTGAATAGGTGGTGTTTCGTGACATGCCTTTCTTGTAACTGGGCATCATGTCCGGCAGAGACATTATGGGCCGAATGGCCTGTTGTTGCGTTATGCTGTTGCATGTTCAGGAGTGCAGCTGGGATGTGATACATGTTCTGGACTGTTTTGGAGAGCAGGCACTCTCTCCGGAGACCCAGTCAATATTTTCACCTCAACGATCAGCTCGCCTGTGTTGATCACGTTGCTGTTTGCGCAGAGTGTTGTGAGCTAGATTTAAATTAGCGGCTACATTCCCTTTACCGGAACTCAGCTGTGAACCTCTTGGGACCACTCTCCCTCATCTCCTCTCTCCCATCTGGCAAGAAACATAGAAAATAGGTGCAGGAGCTAGCCATTCGGCCCTTCGAGCCATTCTATATGATCATGGCTCATATTTTTCCACTTTTCCCTTGATTCCGTTAGCCCTGGGAACTATTGTATATCTAACTCACCCTTGAAGGCATCCAGTGAATTGGCCTCCACTGCCTTCTGTGGCAGCGAATTCCACAGATTCACAACTCTCTGGGTTTAAAGGTTTTTCCTCATCTCAGTCCTCAGTGTGTGTGAAAACGCACACCTCCTGATTTAGGGGCAGTTTCTTTCCAACTGTTATCAGGCAACTGAACCATCCTACCTCCAACTAGAGAGCGGTCCTGACCTAACGTCAACCTCAATGAAGACCATCACGCAAACCAACCTCCCTTCCATCGACTCCATCTACACCTCATGCTGCCTCGGCAAGGCCAGCAGCATAATCAAGGACCAGTCGCACCCTCTCCCATCAGCCAACGCACACCTCCAGATTCTGGGACAGTTTCTTCCCAGCTATTATCAGGCAACTGAACCATCCTACCACAACTAGAGAGCAGCGCTGAACTACTATCTACCTCTTTAGAAACCTTCAGACTATCTGCAATCAGACTTTACTGGGCTTTACCTTGCACTAAACGTTATTCCCTATATCATGTATCTGAACACTGTGGATGGCTCGATTGTAATCATGTATTGTCTTCCCACTGACTGGTTAGCACGCAACAACAAGCTTTTCACTGTACCTCTGTACACGTGACTATAAACTAAACTAAGGGAGGAAACCGATAGAGGAGTGTCCAGAGAAAAACTATATGGTCGCAGAGAGAACTTGCAAACTCCACACAGACAGCGCCTGAGGTCAGGGGCGGCACAGTGGCGCAACAGTAGCGTCACTGCCAGAGACCCGGGTTCGGTCCTGACCACGGGTGCTGTCTGTACGGAGTTTGTATGTTCTTGTAATCATGTGGATTTTCTCCGGGTGCTCCGGTTTCCTCCCGCACTCCAAAGACGTACAGGGTTCTAGGTTAATTGGCTTGGTGATAATGTAAATTGTCCCTAGTGGGTATAGGATAGTGTTAGTGTGCGGGGATCGGTGGTCGGCGCGGTCTCGGTGGGCCGAAGGGTTTTTTTTTCGTGCGGTATCTGTAGACTAAACTTAAAAACTCTGCAAGACAGCAGCTCTACCACCCATTCCTCTGCATTTACGTGTCGCCCGTATCCTTCTCTTCCGTATCCTTCTCTTCAGATGAACAGCGGGCCCCTCAACAACAACAACAACAACGACAGGACCTCCGCCGTTGTCGGCACCTTCTCCGCCGCGATGGTGGCCCCCGAGCCCGGCTCCAGCACCACCCTGGCCAACCCCGGTGTCTCCTGGTTGCCCGACACCCCCACGCCACTGGAAGAGCCGATTTTCCTGATGACCACCGCTGCCCAGGGCGTCTCGGGGTTCTTTGTGTGGACGGCGCTCCTAATTACCTGTCAGCAGGTGAGAGAAACCACTTCACCCCAATCCCCATGACACGCCTCTCAAACCTGGATAGAGTGGACGCCGAGAGGATGTTTCCACTAGTGGGAGAGTCTAGGACCACAGTTTCAGAACAAAAGGACGTTCTTTTAGAAAGGAGGAATTTCTTCGGTCAGAGGGTGGTGAATCTGTGGAATTCATTGCCACGGACAGCAGTGGATGCCAAGTCAGTGGATAGTTTTAAGGTAGGGATAGATAGATTCTTGATTAGTACGGGTGTCAGGGGTTATGGGGAGAAGGCAGGAGAATGGGGTTAGGAGGGACAGATAGATCAGCCATGATTGAATGGCGGAGTAGACTTGATGGGCCGAATGGCCTAATTCTGCTCCTAGAATTTATGGATTCATGAACTTCCGGGCCTGTGTTGTATCTTCTGTCTAATGCCTCTTCCTGAACTTGGATTGGGAATGGTTTAGATTTGAATTCGATTTGGGATTGGTTTAGATTTGTGAATGGAAACCGAGATTGTTTTCTCTGGAATGTCTTGCATTGAAGGGCCACCTGCTAGAAGTATATCATAGAAACATAGACAATAGATTCAGGAGTAGGCCATTCGGCCCTTCGAGCCTGCACCACCATTCAATATGATCATGGCTGATCATCTAAAATCAGTACCCCATTCCTGCTTTCTCCCCATATCCCTTGATTCCCTTAGCACAAAGACCTAAATCTAACTCTCTCTTGAAAACATCCAGTGAATTGGCCTCCACTGCCTGCTGTGGCAGAGAATTCCACAGATTCACAACTCTCTGGGTGAAAACGTTTTCCTCATCTCAGTCCTAAATGGCCTACCCCTTATTCTTGAACTGTGACCCCTGGTTCTGGACTCCCCCAACATGGGAACATTTTTCCTTCATCTACCCTGTCCAATCCTGTAAGAATTTTATATGTTTCTATTAGATCTCCTCTCATCCTTCTAAATTCCAGCGAATACAAGCCCAGTCGACCCATTCTTTAATTGTACAACAGTCCCGCCATCCCGGGAATTAACCTGGAGAACCTACGCTGCACTCCCTCAATAGCAAGAATGTCCTTCCTCAAATTAGAAGACCAAAACTGCACACAATACTCCAGATGCGGTCTCACCAGGGGCCTGTACAACTGCAGAAGGACCTCCTTGCTCCTATACTCAAATCCTTTCACTGATGTACAAGCACACCCAGGTCTCGTTGCACCTCCCCTTCCCCTAATCTAACCCTCTCCCCGTCTCTCCCTCTCCCCGTCTCTCTCTGTGTCTGTGTCTCCGTCTGTGTGTCTCTGTCTCTCACTCTCTCTCGCTCTCCCCCTCCCATTCCCCCTCCCCCTCCCTCTCTCTATCTCTGTGTCTCTCTCTGTCTCTCTCTCTCTCTCCGTGTCTCTCTCTCTCTCTCTCTCTCTCTCTCTCTCTCTCTCTCTCTCTCTCTCTCTCTCTCTCTCTCTCTCTCTCTCTCTCTCTGTCTCTGACTCTGTCTCTCTCTCTGTCACTCTCTCCCTCCCTCCCTCTCTCCCTGTCCCGATGTTGCCAGGGCTTGTCACTGACGTGTGTGTAGCTGATGGTTGCTGAGTGACGACACACACACCATTGAGACGTGCAGCCTTGGTGCAGTGCTGTCTCCTGGCTCCAGTACAACCCTTGCCTGTTGCTTCATTATCACGGAAACCGGACATGTTTAGCTGTCAGATCCCTTTCTGCACTCGTCCCGTCGTTTAGTTTAGAGATACAGCGCGGAAACAGGCCCTTCGGCCCACCGAGTCAGCGCCGACCAGCAATCCCCGCACACAAACACTACCCTACACACTTTATTGAAGCCAATTAATCTACAAACCTGTACGTCCTTGGAGTGTGGGAGGAATCCAAAGATCTCGGAGAAAACCCACACAGGTCATGGGGTGAAGGTACAAACTCCGTACAGACAGCAACCGTAGTCAGGATCGAACCCGGGTCACTCACTAATGGTTTCAATGCTACTTCATTGTCACAGTGAAATGCTTTGCTTTGCATCCAACCTGGTAAAACCACACAGCAGACCTCACCCAGGCACAAGATCCTGACTACGGATGATGTATGTGTGTGTGTGTGGAGTTTGCACGTTCTTCCCTTGACCCGCGTGGGTATTCTCCGGGTGCTCCGGACTCCCCCCACATCTCCAAGACTAGCGGGTTTGTAGGTTAATAGGCCCTCTTGCAAATTGCCCCCTAGTGTGTAGGGAGTGGATGAGAAAGTGGGTTAACATGGAGCTAGTGTGACGGGTGTTCGATGGTCAGCGTGGACTCGGTGGGCCTAATGACCTGTTTCCACGCTGTACCTCTAAAAATAAAACTATAAATCTCCATCCCAAAGGTGCCTGATTATCAGAGATTTACTGCAGTCACATCTTGGGACCGTGTTCATTTTCCACTCTAATGAAAATAAATTGGGTCATTCACATAAAGGCTTTATCCTTGGTTGTATGGTATAAAAACACAAGAACAGGTGGTAGAGTTGCTGCCTGGGGGGGGAAGTCCAGAACCAGGGGTCACACAATTTAAGAATAAGGGGTAGACCATTTAGAACTGAGATGAGGAAAAACATTTTCACCCAGAGAGTTGTGAATCGGTGGAATTCTCTGCCACAGAAGGCAGTGGAGGCCAATTCACTGGATGTTTTCAAGAGAGACTTAGATTTAGCTCTTAAGGCTAAAGGGATGAAAGAATATGGGGAAAAAGCAAGAATGGTGTACTGATTTTGGTTGATCAGCCATGATCATATTGAATGGTGGTGCTGGCTCGAAAGGCCAAATGGCCAACTCCTGCACCTATTTTCGATGTTTCTTGCCTGATGGGAGGGGAGAAGAGGGAGAATGGTCCCAAGACGTTTAAGGCTGAGTTCTAATAAAGGAAATGTAGTCTTTTCATAGAACATAGGTGCAGGAGGGGGCCATTCGGCCCTTCGAGCCAGCACCGCCATTCTTTGTGATCATGGCTGATCGCCCCCAATCCTGCACCTATTTTCTAGGTGCAGGATTGCACCCCCCTTCTCTTGCACCCCCTCCTTCCCTTGCACCCCCCCTTCCCTTGCACTCCCCTTCCCCCTGCCTTGCAGCCCCCCTCCAGTTTGCACCCCCCCTTCCCCCTGCCTTGCACCCCTTCACATCCCATGCGCCGACACCTCTTTTCTTCTTGCAGATTTACATGCACCTGCGATGCTACAGTGTCCCGAACGAGCAGAGACACATTGTACGCATCCTCTTCATCGTCCCCATCTACGCCTTCGACTCGTGGCTCAGTCTGCTCTTCTTCACCAACGACCAGTACTACATCTACTTCAACACCGTCCGTGACTGCTACGAGGGTACGTGGGCGGTGTGGGCTGCGCGGTACCTCTCCCAGCTGGCTCCTACATCTGGGCAAACTGTCCAGAAGGTCTTGCATTCAAATCGCCAGAGACAACTACAAAGTTTACTATGTGTAGCTAGGAAGGCTTTGACCTGAAACGTCATCTATTTTCTTCTCTCCAGAGATGCTGCCCGTCCTGCTGAGTAACTCCAGCACTCTGTGAAACGTCACCTATCCATGTTCTCCACAGATGCTGCCTGACCCGCTGAGGAACTCCAGCACTCTGAAACGTCACCTATCCATGTTCTCCACAGATGCTGCCTGACCCGCTGAGTTACTCCAGCACTCTGTGAAACGTCACCTATCCATGTTCTCCACAGATGCTGCCTGACGACGCTGAGTTACTCCAGCACTTTATGTCTATCTTCAGCTCTTACTCAGAGTCAGACAGACAGAGCTAGTGTAGGCTTGATGTGCATTAGTGTAGGGGACTGTCATATGAGGAAAGATTAAAAAGACTAGGCTTGTATTCACTGGAGTTTAGAAGGATGAGGGGGATCTTACAGAAACATATAAAATTATAAAAGGACTGGACAAGCTAGATGCAGGAAAAATGTTCCCAATGTTGGGCGAGTCCAGAACCAGGGGCCACAGCCTTAGAATAAAGGGGAGGTCATTTAAGACTGAGTTGAGAAAAAACTTTTTCACCCAGACAGTTGTGAATTTATGGAATTCCCTGCCACAGAGGGCAGTGGAGGCTAAGTCACTGGATGGATTTAAGAGAGAGTTCTAGGGGCTAGTGGAATCAAGGGATATGGGGAGAAGGCAGGCACGGGTTATTAGACAATAGACAATAGGTACAGGAGTAGGCCATTTGGCCTTTTGAGCCAGCACCGCCACTTAATGTGATCATGGCTGATCATCCACAATCAGTACCCCGTTCCTGCCTTCTCCCCATATCCCCTGACTCTGCTATCTTTAAGAGCCCTATCTAGCTCTCTCTTGAAAGCATCCAGAGAATTCCTGATTGGGGACAATCAGCCATGATTACATTGAATGGCGGTGCTGGCTCGAAGGGCTGAATGGCCTACTCCTGCTGCACCTATTATCTATGTTTCTATGGGTGACGTTTCGGGTCAGGAGCCTTCTTCAGGCCCCTTTTGTTCAGCGGCCAGACCTGTTGCGCGACGGCAGATGGTGGTATTTGTGCCCGGCCTCATGTTGTTGTTTCTCAGGGGCCTGCAGGCAGAGCTTGATGCTTGTTCAAAGGCCATTGCTTAGCAATGCGTAGCTTAATCCTTTCAAGAGACAGGAGTGACAAAGCATCTGCTCCGGTTGCCTGGGTGATGGCAAAGGGATGTGTCGGTACTGGTGTGGGAGTTACCCAGGACAGTGTGTTCGAAGAGTAATTACAAAGTCGTAATGAAACGCTTTTACATTTTATTCTTTAAAAAAAAAAAAGATTCTTAAATCAGTGGTAGAGTTGCTGCCTTAAATCAGGGGCGGCACGGTGGCGCAGCGGTAGAGTTGCTGCCTCACAGCGCCAGAGACCCGGGTTCCATCCCTACTACGGGTGCTGTCTGTACGGAGTTTGTACGCTCTCCCCGTGACCAGCGTGGGTTTTCTCCGGGTGCTCCGGTTTCCTCCCATACTCCAAAGATGTACAGGTTTGTAGGTAGACAAAATTGCTGGAGAAACTCAACGGATGCGGCAGCATCTATGGAACGAAGGAAATATGCAACATTTCGGGCCAAACCCTTCTTCAGACTGATGAATTAACCTACAGGTTTGTAGGTTAATTTGGCTTCAGTTAAAAAATTGCAGATTGTCCCTAGTGTGCGTGTGCCGGGTAGTATTTAATGTGCGGGGATCGCTGGTCGGCGCAGACTGGGTGGGTCAAAGGGCCCGCTGTATCTCTCAACTAAACTAAACTATCTTGGTGCCGTGATCTTGAAAGTTGCTCTGTGCAAAATTAGTGGCCGCGCTTCCTATGACTGAATATGACAGTGTGTTTTGGAACTTCCCATGGTTTGGGAAGAGTGTGTCAGAATTCCATGTCATAAAGCATGGAACAATGAACGGACAGCACAGGAACAGGCCCTTCGGCCCGCAGTGTCTGTGCCGAACATGATGCCAAACAGGTTAAACCATTCTCCTCTGCCTGCACATGCTGCATATCTCCCCCTCGCACAGTCCCTGCACATCCATGTGCCGATATAAAAGCCTCTTAGACGCCACTATTGTATCTGCCTGCACCACCACCCCTGGCAGCGCGTTCCAGGCACCCAACACTCTCCGTGTAAGGACAAAAACTTACCCCGCACATCGCCTTTAAACTCCCCCCCCCCCCCCCCCCCTCTCCTTTAAAACTATGCCCTCTAGTCCTTGACATTTCCACCCTAGGAGGGGGGGGGGAGGGAAAAATATTCTGTCTGGCCTGACTCGGCTTCTCATAAATTGAAGTACTTCCATCAGGTTTCTCTTCAACCTCTGACGTTCCAGAGAAAACACGCCAAGATTGTCCAACCTCTCCTTCCAGCTAATAGCCTCTAATCCAAATGTCAGTGGTGTTGCCAGCACAGGGTACCATATAGCGTGGGAGGAATTGAAACGAGACGTGTCTTCTGTTTTATACCAATGAATAATTTATTAAAGCAGTGAATGTACGACAATTACCCAACATGTGTGGGTTTATTAATTTATAACCGATGAATATTTTATGCATTGTTTATATCCCTGCAACAAACACCAGTTAGTTTGGTTTAGAGATACAGCGCGGAAACAGGCTCTTCGGCCCACCGAGTCCGCGCCCACCAGCGATTCTGGTCCTTTCTCTCTCTCTCTCTCTCTCCCACAGCTCCGGGCATCATTCTCCTAAATGTCCCGCAGAAGGGAATTATCTGTGCCCTCTCTGCCGGGTTCATTATTTCAGTCTGGAGAAGGGTTTCGGCCCGAAACGTTGCCTATTTCCTTCGCTCCATAGATGCTGCTGCACCCGCTGAGTTTCTCCAGCATTTTTGTCTACCTTCATTATTTCAACTGACATTTTCCGTGTTCCTGACTCGCAGATTCCAACATAAGTCGCCTCTAGTCTTTAACCCCTGCTAGGACCTGTTTACTCCCTGCTAGGACCTCTCTACTCCCTGCCTGCACCCATCACGTTTACTTTAGAGATTCAGCACAGAAACAGGCCCTTCGGCCCACCGAGTCCACGCACACAAACACTATCCTACACACGCCAGGGACAATTTACACATACACCAAGCCAATTAACCTACAAACCTGCACGTCTTTGGAGTGTGGGAGGGAACCAAAGATCTCGGAGAAAACCCACGCAGGTCACGGGGAGAATGTACAAACTCTGTACGGACAGCGCCCATAGTCGGGATGGAACCAGGGTCTCTGGCGCTGTGAGGCAGCAGCTCTACCGCTGCACCACCGTGCCGCCCTATTCCTCACAGGTCTCCAGCCTGTTGCTTATCCAGCAGAAAGCCAATGTTATTTTTGACCGCCGCATTCCTGCTCGTAGGAAAAATAAAGCTGGATTTAGAAACTCGCCTCATCCAGAAAATGGAATGTTTCTGTTTATTTTTCTCCGCCTGTTTTAAAAAAAATCTACGTTGGGGCTTGGAGAGAGAGAGGGGGGATCATTTCCCTTTTGGAAAAGAGACACAGACAGGGGATACAGTCAGAACCTTTTTCCTGCAGGGTAGAAATGTCAGCGACAGGGAGGGGTTGGATAGGGGCGGCACGGTGGTGCAGCGGGTAGAGCTGCTGCCTCACAGCGTCAGAGACCCGGGTTCCACCCTGACTACGGGTGCTGCCTGCGCAGAGCCAATTAATCGATGGGAGGAAATCAGAGAAAACAACAGGCTGTCACGGGGAGAACGTACAAACTCCACATGGGCAGCACCCGAGGTCAGGATCGAACCCGGGTGTCTGGCGCTGTAGGGCAGCAACTCTGGCACTGCACCACTGATGCAGGATTGTTCATCCTGGGATGAGATGGCTCTGGGACTTGACCTTGTATCCTCCCCTACGCTGTGTTAGACGGTTCACTCCCTGTGTATTTTCTGAAATACTCAGCAACCTTTTGGTTGACTTTGGTTTAGAGATACAGCACGGAAATAGGCCCTTCGGCCCACCGAGCCCGCACTGACCAGCGATCCCCGCACATTAAACACTATCCTACACACACCAGGAACTATTCACACTTGTACCAAGTATACAAACCCAAGCCAATTAACCTACAAACCTGCACGTCTTTGTTGGGGGAGTTCAGAACCAGGGGCCACACACTGTTTAAGAATAAGGAGTAAACCATTTAGAACGGAGACGAGGAAACACTTTTTCTCACAGAGAGTGGTGAGTCTGTGGAATTCTCTGCCTCAGAGGGCGGTGGAGGCAGGTTCTCTGGATGCTTTCAAGAGAGAGCTAGATAGGGCTCTTAAAAATAGCGGAGTCAGGGGATATGGGGAGAAGGCAGTAACGGGGTACTGATTGGGGATGATCAGCCATGATCACATTGAATGGCGGTGCTGGCTCGAAGGGCCGAATGGACTACTCCTGCACCTGTTGTCTATTGTTTATTGTCTTTGGAGTGTGGGAGGAAACCGGAGCTCCCGGAGAAAACCCACACGGGTCACGGGGAGAAGGTACAAACTCCGTACAGACAGCGCCCGTAGTCGGGATGGAACCAGGGTCTCTGGTGCTGTGAGGCAGCAACTCTACCGCTGCCTCACATCCAACCTCCCCCTGTAGCTGAAACCCTCTAATCCATTCATGATGCTGGTGATTGATGGGCAATCAGGCCATGCAGCTGTATCACTAATTTGCTTTCTCTTGCAGCGTTCGTGATCTACAACTTCCTGAGCCTGTGCTATGAATACCTCGGCGGTGAAAGTGCAATCATGTCAGAGATTCGTGGCAAGTCCATTGAGTGAGTCGATCGCCAAGTCTAGTGCTCTTGTTGAAACCACGATCTGCCGGTGCTGGGTAACAAACAAAGACACAGAGTGCTGGAGTAACTCAGCGGGTCAGGCCAGCCGCATCCATGGAGAACACGGATAGCTGATGGATAGGTCTGAAGAAGGGTCTAGACCCGAAACGTCGCCCATTCCTTCTTCCCCTGAGATGCTGCCTCACCCGCTGAGTTACTCCAGCTTTTTGTGTCTACATTTGGTTTAAACCAGCATCTGCAGTTCCTTCCTACACATGGAGAGGTGATGTTTTGTGTCGGACCCTTCTTCAGACTGCGCTGTGGAGAAGGGTCCCGACTCGAAGCGTCAACTCACCACGTTCTTCAGGGATGCTGCCTGAGTTACTCCAGCACTTTGTGTCATACGTTCATAAGTTTTCGGAACAGAATTGGGCCATTCGGCCCATCAAGTCTACTCCGCCATTCTGACTGATCTATCTATCTATCTCTCCCTCCCAAACCCATTCTCATGCCTTCTCCCCATAACCCGACACCCGTACTAATCAAGAATCTATCTATCTCTGCCTTCAAAATATCCACTGACTTGGTCTCCGCAGCCGTCTGTGGTAAACTTACTGACTAGTGAAAGGATTGGATAGAGCGGATGTGGAGAGGATGTTTCCACTAGTGGGAGAGTCTAGGACTAGAGGCTAGAGCCTCAGAATTAAAGGACATTCCTTTAGGAAGGAGATGAGGAGGAATCTATTTTGTCAGAGGGTGGTGAATCTGTGGAATTATTTGCCACAGACGACTGTGGAGGCCAAGTCAGTGGATATTTTTAAGGGAGAGATAGGTTATTGATTAGTACGGGCGGTTATGGGGAGAAGGCAGGAAAATGGGGTTGGGAGGGAGAGATAGATCAGCCATGATTGAATGGCGGAGTAGACTTGATGGGCTGAATGGCCTCATTCTGTTCCTATCACTTATGATCTATCTGAGCGCAGTTTGTCTGAGTGGCTGGGTCCATAAGTCACGGTTTGCTCTCTCTCTCTCTCTCTCTCTATATACTATTCCTGACCAGCTTCTCTCTCTTCCCAGATCAAGCTGTATGTACGGGACATGTTGCCTCTGGGGCAAGACCTACTCCATTGGCTTTCTGCGCTTCTGCAAGCAGGTAAGTCATAGAGTGAGACAGTGTGGAAACAGGCCCTTCGGCCCAACTTACTCACACCGGCCAACATGTCCCAGCTACACTAGTCCCACCTTGCCGCGTTTGGCCCATATCCCTCCAAACCTGTCCTGTCCATGTACCTGTCTAACTGTTTCTTAAATGTTGGGATAGTCCCTGCCTCAACTACCTCCTCTGGCAGCTCGTTCCACACACCCACCACCCTTTGGTGAAAAAGTTCCCATTAAATCTTTTCCCCTTCGCCTTAAACCTATGTCCTCTGGTCCTCGATTCCCCTACCCTGGGCAAGAGACTGTGCATCTACCCGATCTATTCCTGTCATGGTTTTGTACACCTCTATAAGATCACCCCTCATCCTCCTGCACTCCAAGTCCCAGCCTGCTCAACCTCTCCCTGTAGCTCATGCCCTCGAGTCCTGGCAATATCCTTGTAAATCTTCTCTGCACACATTCCAGCTTAACGATATCCTTGTTAAAGGTCATTAATGTGTTTACCAGCCAGGTGATACGTATGTTTATTCATTATGTGAACTGGCACAAATCAATGTTTCCAAAAAAAGGCGCTGTTTGCCACAAAACATCTTTGTTGTTCTGAGCTTGGAGCGACATTCCAACCTTTTTAGTTCAGCCTAGTTTTGGAGACACAGCACGGAAACAGGCCCTTCGGCCCACCGAGTCCGAACTGACCAGCGATCCCCGCACACTAACACTCTCCTACACACACACACACACACTAGGGACAATTTAAACCTGTGATCATTTTTTGCAAATTGGAGGGTGTACTTGGAGTTTAGTAACTGGGCAGTCACGGTGGCGCAGCGGTAGAATTGCTGCCTGACAGCACTTGCGGCGCCGGAGACCCGGGTTCGATCCCGACTACAGGCGCTGTCTGTACGGAGTTCTCCCCATCTTCTCCTTCTCGAGTCCACATCACAAGATTTGATATTGTTCAGCCAGAGCATCTTCATTTGTAAGTTAATTGGTTTCTATAAATTGTCCCCAGTGCGTGGGATAGAACTAGTTTACGGGTCTCCCCATGACCACATGCGTCTCCTCTGAGATCTTCGCTTCCTTGACGTACAGGTTTGTAGGTTAATTGGCTTGGTGTACGTGCAAAATTGTCCCTAGTGTGTGCAGGACGGATAGTATTAGATGTTTCTTTAATTTCAAAATGGAGGGTGACCAAACCAGGATGCAATACTCCAAATGCGGCCCCACCAACGTCTGGTACAGCTTTCTGTTTAGTTTGGAGATACAGCCTGGAAACCGGCCCTTCGGCCCACTGAGTCTGGGCTGACCACAGTCACCTGTAAACTAGTTCTATTCTAGACAAACCAATTAACTTACAAACCTGCACGTTTTCGGAGTGTGGAAGGAAACCGGAGCACACGGAGGAAATGAATGCAAGCACAAGGAGAACGTACAAACTCCGTACAGACAGCACCCATAATCAGGGATCTCTGGAGCTGTAAGGCAGGAACTCGACAGCGCTTGCGGTGCCACTGTGCCACCCTTTTACTTTGTCAAGGGGTCACAGCTTAAGGATAAGGGGGAAATCCTTTAAAACCGAGATGAGAAGAACTTTTTTCACACAGAGAGTGGTGAATCTCTGGAACTCCCTGCCACAGAGGGTAGTCGAGGCCAGTTCATTGGCTATATTTAAGAGGGAGTTAGATGTGGCCCTTGTGGCTAAGGGGATCAGAGGGTATGGAGAGAAGGCAGGTACAGGATACTGAGTTGGATGATCAGCCATGATCATATTGAATGGCGGTGCAGGCTCGAAGGGCCGAATGGCCTACTCCTGCACCTAATTTCTATGTTTCTATGTAACATGTATGGCAGGATCTGTGCCGTGAAGGGTCATGTCTCTTCGTTTAGTTTAGAGATGCTGTGCTGAAACAGGCCATTCGGCCCACGGAGTCCATGCCAACCTGCGATTCCCGCAAACTAACACTATCCTACACGCACTAGGGACAATTTTACATTTTCACCAAGGCCAATTAACCTACAAATCCGTACGTCTTTGGAGTGTGGGAGGAAACCGAAGATCTCAGAGAAAAAACCACACAGGTCACGGGGAGAACGTACAAACTGTACAGACAGCGCCTGTAGTCGGGATCGAACCAGGGACTCGGCGCTGTGAGGCGGCAACTCTACCGCTGCGCCCTCAGAGTCTGGTTGAAGACCATCTTGGGAGGCTGTGTGATTTAATTCTAAGGGTCTCAACCCAAAACTTCACCTATTCCTTCTCTCCAGGGATGCTGCCTGACCAGCTGAGTTACTCCAGCATTTTGTGTCTATCTGTGATTTAATTCTCTCAGGTTGAGCTTGTAACGGTGGCTAGGAGCTCGTGGTTATTTAATACCGCTGTTTGTTGTTCTCAGGCCACCCTCCAATTCTGCGTGGTGAAACCACTGATGGCCATCATCACCGTGGTTCTCCAAGCCTTCGGCAAATACAAAGATGGCGACTTCAAGTGAGGAAACTCTAACCTTCCCCTCTTCCCCCCCACCCTGTCTCCTCGCGGCTCTCCTCACTCACCAAAGATTCTGAACCTCTGGAAGCGTTTGACGGCACTGGGCCTGTACTCACTGGAGTTAAGAAGGTTGAGCGGGGACCTCATTGAAACTTACCGAATAGTGAAAGGCTTGGATAGAGTGGATGTGGTGAGAAGGTTTCCATTAGTGGGAGAGTCTAGGACCAGAGGGCACAGACTCAGAATTAAAGGACGTTCCTTTAGGAAGGAGATGAGGAGGATTTTCTTGTGTCAGAGGGTGGTGAATCAGTGGGGGGAAGGGCACCCTGGTTTTAGAACCCACTGCCCAGGGGATAAGCCCGCGTTTGTTTGTTTGTTTGTTCGTTCGTTCCGGTGTGAACGCTGTATACACGGCAGCCAGACAATAGACAATAGGTGCAGGAGTAGGCCATTCGGCCCTTCGAGCCAGCACCGCAATTCAATGTGACCATGGCTGATCATCCCCAATCAGTACCCTGTTCCTGCCTTCTCCCCATATCCCCTGACTCCGCTATCTTTCTTTTGTTTTCTCCTCACTTTTAAATTAATTTTTAATTTCAAGTTAGTTTCGTGTAACTTGAGCGTTGTGACTGTCAGCAGACCAATGTCCCTCCGGGGATGAATAAAGTTTGATCGTATCCTATGTGTCCTATGTCATCTGTGGAATTCTCTGCCTCAGAGGGCGGTGGAGGCAGGTTCTCTGGAGAACCGCCTTCAAGAGAGAGCTAGATAGGGCTCTTAAAAATAGCGGAGTCAGGGGGATATGGGGAGAAGGCAGGAACTGGGTACTGATTGGGGATGATCCGCCATGATCACATTGAATGGTGGTGCTGGCTCGAAGGGCCGAATGGCCTACTCCTGCACCTATTGTCTATTGTCTATGGTAATGTTGCGAGTGTTCGAGTTGGGACATGGGTCTGAGCTCTGATTCCCCCCCTCTTCTCTTGTCTCCAGCGTTGCCAGCGGTTACCTGTACGTGATGATCATCTACAACATCTCCGTCAGCCTCTCCCTCTACGCTCTCTTCCTCTTCTACTTTGCCACGCGTGACCTGCTCAGTCCCTACAGCCCCGTGCTCAAGTTCTTCATGGTCAAGTCCGTCATCTTCCTCTCCTTCTGGCAAGGTAAGTTACATTCATATTGTCCCACTGCAAATTGGAGGAGCAGCACCTCATATTTCGCTTGGGTAGTTTACACCCCAGCGTTATGAACATTGACTTCTCTAATTTCAGGTAGTCCCTGCTCCCTTCAGGTAGAAGATACAGGAGCCTGAAGACTGCAATGACCAGGTTCAGGAATAGCTACTTCCCCACAGCCATCAGGCTATTAAACTTGGCTCGGACAAAACTCTGAACATTAATAACCATTACCTGTTATTTGCACTTTATCAGTTTATTAATTCTTTGTCTTCTTTCGTGTGGCGTGCACAGCCTAAAGTTGTTGGACAACTTGTTCAATTTGAACTTCCGTTTGTGCACGTCGAGTTGATTACATTAGTCGAAACAGGGCGGACCACATGAAGGTTGCAATCTTCCACCCCCAGTTTATTTATTCATGTGTGTATATATTTATATAATGGTATATGGACACACTGATCTGTTCTGTAGTCAATGCCTACTATGTTCTGTTGTGCTGAAGCAAAGCAAGAATTTCATTGTTCTATCGGGGACACATGACAATAAACTCTTTGGAATATTGAATCTCTCTCCCTCCTTCCCCTCCCCTTCCCAGCTCTCCCACAGCCCACTCTCTGCCTCTCCCTTTCTTCTTCCCAACTCCACATCAGTCTGAAGAAGGGTCTCGACCCGAAACGTCACCTATTTCCTTCACTCCATAGATGCTCTCTCACCCACTGAGTTTCTCCAGCATTTTTGTCTACCTCCGTTCCAGTTAGTTCAGTTTATTGTCACGTGTCCGATAGAACCGGGGTGGCGCAGCGGTGGAGTTGTCACCTTACGTCTCTGAAGCGCCAGAGACCCGGGTTCGATCCCAGCTAGGGGTGCTGTCTGCACGGAGTTTGTACGTTCTCCCCGTGACCTGGTGGGTTTTCTCCGGGTGCTCCGGTGTCCTAACACACTCCAAAGACGTGCAGGTTTGTAGGTTAATTGGCTTGGTAAATGTTAAAAAGAAATGTCTCCAGTGGGTGTAGGATAGTGTTAATGTGCGGGGATCGCTGGTCGGCACGGACCCGGTGGGCCGAAGAGCCTGTTTCCGTGCTGTATCTCTAAAGTGTAAAGTAGGCATTGTGGTGTAGGTGGGCTGTGGGATTCACTCTGTTGGGCCAGAGCTCAAGAGTGCCCTCTGCTGTTGGACCACTGTATGAGCACAGGCCTAGGCCTCCATTTAATGAACGTCTCATTTTTGGAACAGTTTTTCTTGATGGTCGAGTCATAGAATCAGGCCCTTCGGCCCAACTTCCCCATGCTGACCAAGGTGCACATACACTCATTAGTTGCGTTTGATCCATGTCCCTCTAAATCTTTCCTGTCCATCTACCTTGCAGCGTATGAACAGGCCCTTCGACCCAACTTGCCCATAAGTGATAGGAGCAGAATTAGGCCCTTCAGCCCATCAAGTCTACTCCACCATTCCATCGGGACGACGGATGGCACAATGGGCTAAGTGTTCGGCTGGCAACCGGAAGGTAGCCGGTTCGAATCCCGCTTGGAGTGCATACTGTCGTTGTGTCCTTGGGCAAGACACTTCACCCACCTTTGCCTGTGTGTGAATGTGTGTGAATGTGTGTGAGTGATTGGTGGTGGTCGGAGGGGCCGTAGGCGCAGATTGGCAGCCACGCTTCCGTCAGTCTGCCCCAGGGCAGCTGTGGCTACAGAAGTAGCTTACCACCACCGAGTGTGACTGAGGAGTGAATGAATAATGCGATGTAAAGAGCCTTGAGTATTAGAAAGGCGCTATATAAATCCCATCCATTATTATTATTATTATGGCTGATCTATCTCTCCTTTCCAACCCCATTCTCCTGCCTTCTCCCCATAACATAGAAAATAGGTGCAGGAGGGGGCCATTCGGCCCTTCGAGCCAGCACTGACCTTCGAGCAACCTCTGACCCCCGTACTAATGAATGCTGACCAAGATGCCCCATCTGACTGAACCTTTCCTACCCATGCAGCTGTCCGAGTGTCTATCAGATGTTGTTTAGTTTCGAGATACAGCATGGAAACAGGCCCTTGGTCCACTGAGTCCAAGCCGACCAGCGATCAGCCATTCGCATTAATTCTATGGTATCCCAGTTTCTCATCCACTCGAGGGCAATTTACATGAGGGTCAGTCTTTATGATGTGGGAGGAAACCAGAGCACCTGGAGGAAACCCACGCGGTCACAGGGAGAACGTACAAACTCCACATACCTGCCTCAACTGCCTCCTCTGGCAGCTCGTTCCACAAACCCCTGACCCTCTTGAGTGAAAAAGATGCCCCTCGGGTTCCTATTAAAACCATTCCCCTCGCACCGTGAACCTCTCGTTTAGAGATGCAGCGCGGAAAACAAGCCCTTCGGCCCACCGAGTCCGCACCGACCAGCGATCGCCGCACGTTAACACCGTCCTGCACTAGGGATCATTTTTACATTAATATCAAACCAATGAACCTGCACAGCTGCACATCTTTGGAGTCGTTAGGTGTAGGTCATTTAGGACTGAGATGAGAGGAAACTTCTTCACCCAGAGAGTTGTGAATCTGTGGAATTCTCTGCCACAGTAGGCAGTGGAGGCCAATTCACTGGATGTATTCAAGAGAGAGTTGAATATAACTCTGAGGGCTAACAGAATCAAGGGACATGGGGAGAAAGCAGGAACAGGGTACTGATTCTGAATGTTTAAGGAGAAAGCAGGAACAGGGTACTGATTCTGAATGTTTAAGAAGGAACTGCAGATGCTGGAAAATCGAAGGTACACAAAAATGCTGGAGAAACTCAGCGGGTGCAGCAACATCTATGGAGCGAAGGAAATAGGCAACGTTTCGGGCCGAAACCCTTCCGGGTTTCGGCCCGAAACGTTGCCTATTTCCTATAGTGGTGATTGTTCAACTCTTTGCATGGAGCCAAGGAAACGTTGCCTATTTCCTTCGCTCCATAGATGCTGCTGCACCCGCTGAGTTTCTCCAGCATTTTTGTGTACCTACTGATTTTGGATGATCAGCCATGATCATATTGAATGGTGGTGCTGGCTCAAAGGGGCCGAATGGCCTACTCCTGCACCTATTGTCTATGTTTCTATCTCCTGACTGGTCCTTGTATTTGGGAAGTTGTGCTGACTATTTGTTTCCCTCCCGCTCCCACCAGGAATGCTGTTGGCCATTCTGGAAAAGTGCGGAGCCATCCCGAAGATTTCCGTGGCCGATGTCTCCGTGGGCGAGGGGACCGTGGCCGCCGGCTACCAGAACTTCATCGTCTGCATTGAGATGTTCTTCGCCGCCATCGCTCTGCGCTACGCCTTCACCTCCAAGGTGTACCGGGACAAGCGGGTGGACGCACAAGGTAAACGCGGCCGGGGGCTTGGGCCATGAGGATGGGCCACCAGGAACATGGGAGGGGGGGGGGAGGGAGACAAAGGAAACGCATACACAGTGGTATTCTTTGCTTTGCGCACCTAAGGTATACAAAGAGTCACCACGTAAAGGGCGAGGACAATGTTACAACTTATCCCGCACGGGGACCTAATTAGTTCTCCCCTCCCCCCCGCATGACAATCCCCCCCACGCCGGGTCCTCTTTGCCAGTGGGACGTCTGAGAAGCATGTCTCGTCAACTCCCTTTCCCCCCCCCCCACCCCCTCTCGTTGGGGGAGGGGGGGAGAGTGCAGAGGATGTGGGGCTCAAACTTGACTGTGGAGGTGCCAGGGGAAAGGAGTTTGGGTTTTTACAAGTGTCTTGTCAAGGACGGGTGATCACCGTAAATGAGATGTCAAAGTCTAAAGAAGCATCTCGACCTGAAACGTCACCTATCCATGGCTAATCTGAAGACGGGTCCCGACCTGAAACGTCGCCTATTAATATCCCGTTTGAAGAAAGATCCTGACCCAAAATGTCAACTATCCACGTCTAATCTTAAGAAGGGTCCAGACCTGAAACGTCACCTCTCCATGTCCAGTCTGAAGACTGATTCTGATCGCTAGTGTCACCTATCAATGTCTAATTTTAAGAAGGAGCCCGATCCAAAACGTCACTTATCAATATTTAGTCTGAAGAAAGGTCCCGACCCGAAACGTCACCCATTCCTTCTCTCCAGAGATGCTGCCTGTCCCGCTGAGTTATTGAGTAGGGGTTAGGTGAGTACTTACACCAGGGGCAATGGGCTGCAGATACCCACAAGCCAGGTATAGCCAGCAGACTGACAAGGCTTCCTCAAACATCCACCCGAAACGTCACCCATTCCTTCTCTCCAGAGATGCTGCATGCTCCAGAGATGCTGGAGTTACTCCAGCATTTTGTGTCTTATGTTCGGTGTGAACCAGCGTCTGCAGTTCCTTCTTCCACCTTGAGGCAAGATTCCTCGGCAATGCCTCTCTTTGAGATGGGAGGGAAAGCAGAATGGCGCAGAGTGGTGCTTGTGTCCTGATGTTGGGGGAGGGGGAGGGGGGGGTGTATGTTGGGGGCAGGGTACCTTTCTCTCACCCTCTCTCACTTTGTCTTTCTCCTGTCTGCCTCTTGCTTCTGCCAATCTTTCACCCGGGATAGTGCTGGCGTATGGTCCGTACGGTAGGCTGACTTTACCTTTTTATTCTGCGTGCATCAGTTAAGCTCCGATCTGTACATGTTCCCCGATCGAGTTGATGTGGAGAGACACACACAAAAAGCTGGAGTAACTCAGCGGTTCGGACAGCATCTCTGGAGAAAAAGATTAGGTGACTTTCAGGGTCTCGACCCGAAACGTCACCAATCCCTTTTCTCCAGAGATGCTGTCTGACCCGCTGAGTTGCTCCAGTCTATCTCCGGTTTAAACCAGCATCTGCAGTTCCTTCCTACACAAGTGGATGTGGAGAGGATGTATCCACTAGTGGGAGAGTCTAGAGCCAGAGGGCACAGCCTCAGAATTAAAGGAGGTTCCTTTAGGAAGGAGATGAGGAGGAATTTCTTTACTCAGAGGGTGGTGAATCTGTGGAATTCATTGCCACTGAAGGCTGTGGAGGCCAAGTCAGTGGATATATCTAAAGCAGATATAGATAGATTCTTGATTAGTACGGGTGTCGGAGGTTATGGGGAAAAGGCAGGAGAATGGGGTTAGAAGGGAGAGATAGATCGGCCATGATTGAATGGTGGAGTAGACTTGATGGGCCGATTGGCCTAATTCTGTTCCTATGTCTTGTGTTCATATCCCGTGAACAAATTAATTTATAATCCCCATTTTTTCCTGAGGCTGTTGCCAGCAAGGAACACTTTGGGAAGCAGATGGTATGTTTACTATGATTGGATTTGTGCAAAGATAAAGACATCTTGCCACAATTTTGTCGCACGCTGGTGAGAACTCACCTGGAATGGGTCATAGACTCATTGAGTGATACAGTGTGGAAACAGGCCATTCGGCCCATCTTGCCCACACTGGCCAACATATCCCAGCTACGCTAGTCCCACCTGCCCATGTTTGGTCCATATCCCTCCAAAACCTGTCCTATCCATATACTTGTCTAATTGTTTCGTAAATGTTGGGATAGTCCCAGCCTCAACTACCTCCTCTGGCAGCTCGTTCCATACACCCACCACCCTTTGTGTGAAAAAGTTACCCCTCAGATTCCTATTAAATCTTTTCTCCTTCACTTTGATCCTACAGTATATCCTCTGGTCCTCGATTCCCCTACTCTGGGCAAGAGACTCTCCCCGATCTATTCCTCTCATGATTTTATACCCCTTCTATAAGATCTCCCCTCATCCTCCTGCAAAGGTTTTGTGTCCCTCAGTTCAGTTCAGTTTTATTTGTCATATGTAGGTTAACACAGGGTGGACGGTACAATGAAATGTGTTTGACAAGACAACGGGTCACCTGCCTGTGGTGGGAGGTACCTGCCACAAAGCGCAGTTGAACGAGTTGCTGCCTCTCAGCGCCGGAGACCTGGGTTCGATCCCGACGTCGGGTGTGTGTGTCTGTATGTGTCAGTGTGTGTGTGCCTGTGTGTGTGTGTGTGTGTGTCTGTATGTGTCTGTGTGTCAGTGTGTGTCAGTGTGTGTCTGTATGTGTCAGTGTGTGTGTGTATGTGTGTCTGTATGTGTCAGTGTATGTCTGGGTGTGTGTCTGTATGTGTCTGTATGTGTCAGTGTGTGTGTGTGTGTGGAGTTTGCATGTTCTCCCTGTGACCAGGTAGGTTTCCTCCAGGTGCTCCTCTTTCCTCCCACGCTCCAAAGACGTGCGGGTTTGGAGGTTAATTGCCCGCTGCTCCACCTGAAAACTGACAACTGAACGGGTGTGTTGTGTGGCTCTGTATCGTGTGTTCACCCTCTGCTCCCCCCCCCCCCCCCCCCCCCCCAGGACGTTGCGCCCCAATGAAGAGCATCTCAAGCAGCCTGAAGGAGACGATGAACCCGAATGATATTGTGCAGGACGCCATCCACAACTTCTCTCCGGCGTACCAGCAGTACACCCAGCAGTCCACGCTGGACCGCAGCACACCCTGGCACCAAGGCCACGGTGTCTCCCGCACCCACAGCACCACCAGCGTCCGCGACACCGAGAAGACCCTCCTCCTCAGCTCCGACGACGAATTCTGAGACCCTCGACGTCCGCGCGGCGAGAGTGTGAGAGAGAGAGAGAGAGCGACGGCGGTGAGCCGAGGGGCGGCCCCCCCCCTTCCAACCTCCCTGGGATCGGGCCTGGAGGCCGGCGGCCATTTTACCCCGGGGAACCGCAGGCGCCCATGTACAAAAGAGAAAAAGACACAAAGTGCTGGAGTAACTCGGCAGGTCCGACCCGAAACATCGCTTGCCCACATTCTCCAGAGATGCTGCCTGACCCGCTGAGTTACTCCAGCACTCTGTCCATTTTGGCTTGGCAATTGGACCGTTGCCTTCTGAAAGAAGAATATCGACCAATTCAGGCCAATTGTTTTTGGAATATAAACTTTTATTTTTAATGTGCTGGGGGTTGTTGTGGTTTTAGGTTGTCCGTTGACAGGGATGAGGGGTTACTACCACGACAAGCTCTGTTCATGTCCTTTCTGGCCTAATGCAGGGCATGGGATTGGTGCTGGCATCTGGAGGGGACTTTGCCCGGAGGTCCAACAAGAGGCTGGTGCCAGCAAAATGCAGCCCATTCCAATAGGGTTGGGGAGGGGAAGGTTTGTTTGCTGCAGGGAAGAGGCTTCAAGGAAGCAAGGTCACTTGCCAGAATTGTGGCTTTTTACCAATCTTTGGACCCTTCTCGCTCCAACTCACCAAACGCCATCTCCACGGTCCCCCAGCAACCCCCAAATCTCGCCGCGCACCCGTCGCTCTCAGACGCCCCCATCTCCTCCCCTACGCACAACCCTCACCCATAGACCCTTTCTCTTCTCAACCTCTCACTCCCCCCCTTTCTCCCCTCACCCTCCTCTCTCCCTCTCCCCCTCTCTCCATCTCCCCCCTTTCTCCCTCTCTCTCCCTCTTCTCCCTCTCACCCTCTCTCTCTTCCCCTCTCTCCCTCTCACCCTCTCTCTCTCCCCCTCCCCCCCCCCCCCTCTCTTTTTATCTGGGGATTTAACTGGAAGCTTTCAATTTGGGTGGCGCTGTTGTGCAGCGGGTGGAGCCGCTGCCTCAGTACCAGACACCTGAGTTTTGATCCTGACTTCGGGTGCTGTCTGTGCGGAGTTCTCCCTGTGACCGCGTTGGTTTTCTCCGGGCACCCCCTGTAAATTGCCCCTCGTGTGTAGGGAGTGGATGAGAAAGTGGGGGGGGGGAAATAGAACTAAAGTGAATGGGTCTCCGTGAGGGACAGTGAAAAGCTTTTTGTTGCGTGCTAACCAGTCAGCGGAAAGACAATACATGATTACAATCGGGCTATTCACAGTGTACAGATACATGACAAAGGGAATAACGTGATTAACGTTTACTGCAAAGTAAAGCCTGTAAAATCCGATCAAAGAGCCCAAGGATCTCCAGTGAGGTAGATAGTAGTTCAGCGCCGCTCTCTGGTTGTGGTAGGATGGTTCAGTTGCCTGATAACAGCCGGGAAGAAACTGTCCCTGAATCTGGAGGTGTGCGTTTTCACACTTCTGTACCCTTTAGACAATAGACAATAGGTGCAGGAGTAGGCCATTTGGCCTTTCTAGCCAACACTGCCATTAAATGTGATCATGGCTGATCATCCCCAATCAGTACCCCGTTCCTGCCTTCTCCCCATATCCCCTGACTCCGCTATCTTTAAGAGCCCTATCTAGCTCTCTCTTGCCCGAAGGGAAAGTCTGAAGAAGGGTCTCGACCCGAAACGTCACCCGTTCCTTCTCTCCAGAGATGCTGCCTGTCCCGCTGAGTTACTCCAGCTTTTTGTGTCTACCTTTAACGCCTCAATGGCAACAATATTAGTCCCACGGATATCTCCCTCCCCCCTCGTTGAAGCCAGATATCCCATCCTCGTTATACTTTGGCCTGACCTGTTCTGCACTGTCCACTGAGCTGGAGACCATCCCTCCAGGATCCCACCATCATGTGCCTTCATTTGAAAGGTAATCTGTCCGCCATTGGGCCAGGTGGGGAGCCCAGGTTGTGGTTTCTTATTTGAGGGACTGCCAGTGTTTCATAGTTTCCTTGTCCTTGGTTAAGATTTTCTCACAGTCCTGGGCGCCGTTCGGTTGACCCCGTCGAAAGCTTGCGTGGGAGAGAGATCCAAGAACATAGAAACATAGACAATAGGTGCAGGAGTAGACCATTCGGCCCTTCAAGCTAGCACCGCCATTCAATGTGATCATCCCCAATCAGTACCCCATTCCTGCCTTCTCCCCATATCCCCTGACTCCGCTATCTTTAAGAGCTCTATCTAACTCTCTCTTGAAAGCATCCAGAGAATTGGTCTTCACTGCCTTCTGAGGCAGAGAATTCCACAGATTCACAACTCTGGGTGAAAAAGTTTTTCCTCATCTCCGTTCTAAATGGCTTACCCCTTATTCTTAAACTGTGGCCCCTGGTTCTGGGCTCCCCCAACATCGGGAACATGTTTCCTGCCTCTAGTGTGTCCAAACCCTTAATAATCTTAAGTCTGAAGAAGGGTTTCGGCCCGAAACGTCGCCTATTTCCTTCGCTCCATAGATGCTGCTGCACCCGCTGAGTTTCCCCAGCAATTTTGTGTACCTTAATAATCTTATATGTTTCAATATCCTCTCATCCTTCTAAACTCCAGCTGCTCCATTCTATCAACATATGACAGTCCCGCCATCCCGGGAATTAACCTGGTGAACCTACGCTGCACTCCCTCAATAGCAAGAATGTCCTTCCTCAAATTTGGAGACCAAAACTGCACACAGCGTTTTGTGTCTATATCGTGTGTTGTTCTCCAGCCAAACAATAGCCGCTGGAGAATTCTCTCATCGCGCGCGCGTACTTCGGAGTTAACTCTGCGTTCGGGAGCGAATTTGATTTATTAAATTTTTGCTTTGCATTTTATTTCCCTTGTAAAGAGTCAAAATGCCAGGTTCACTGCTTCCAGTTTCATTCTGGGCACCGTGAGGTTTGACTAAACCTTTCTGAAGTCTTCTGTGTCATGCCCCAGTCCCACTTAGGAAACCTGAATGGAAACCGGAGGTTTTTGTCAGCCTCCCCACCTGCTTCCACTACCTGCAACCTCCGGGAACCGCACGGAAACCTTGGGTGGGGCGCAAAGTCTCCAGAGGTTTCCTAAGTGGGACAGGGGCATTATGGTCTCAAAGATGGGCTTGGAGAATGGGGGGGGGGGGGGGGGGGGTGTGCAGGTAGGACGAGGCTGGGTTGAGGGTGGGATGAATAATGTGCATTGACTGGACTGTGGTGTGATATTGTACATAGTACTGTATATATATATATTGAAATAATGTATGATATAAAGTTGACAGAACCACCTAGTTTTGTATCTTTAGCTGCCATTTGTGTATATGAGCTCAAGGAAGCTGCTTCTAATTTGTTCCTTGTGATGTACCTCCTTGGCAAAAGTTAATAAAAGATCTTATTCCGACTTGTTGCTGTCCCAACTGGACAGATTTGAGGTTTTTGTTGTGTGTTTATGGCTGGCTTGAATAATAGAGTTTACTATCTTTCATTCAATGTTCGAAATCTCTCTACATCACCGTCTATGTCTCTCCTTTCCCTTTCCCTGTCACTTCCAGGCTGAAGAAGGGTCCCCCCGACCCATTCCTTCTCACCAGAGACGCTGCTTGTCCCGCTGAGTTACCCCGGCTTTTTGTGTCAATCTCTGAGCTTACTGCCTCTCGGCTTCACGGTCCCAGGTTCAATCCTTGGACTCCAGTGCTGTCTGTGTGGAGTTTGCACGTCGGCCCTGTGACTGCGTGGGTTTCCTGTCCCATACCCCCAAACACTTCCCCCACCCCCTCCTCTCCCCATCGACACCTGCCCGCGTTTGACCCATATCCCTCCAAACCTGTCCTATCCATGTACCTGTCTAAATGTGTCTTAAACGTTGGGATAGTCCCTGCCTCAACTACCTCCTCCTGCAGCTCGTTCCATACACCCACCCCCCTCTGTGTTAAAGGATCAAACTCTGCTTTAAAAATATCCATAGTGTTGGCTTCCACCGCCGTCTGTGGCAACGAATTCCACAGATTCACCACCCGCTGGCTAAATAAATTCCTTCTCATCTCCAGTATAAAGGTATGTCCTATTATTCTGTGGCTGTGCCCTCTAGCATGGCTCGGTGGGCCGAAGGGCCTGTTTCCGTGTTGTATCTCTGTATCTCTAAAGCTAAAATAGTGTGTGGGATAGTGTGAGTGAGTGCACATGGGGTGACGTTGGTCGGTCGTGGGCTGGAGGGTCGTTTAGGAAAGAACTGCAGACGCTGGTTTAAATCGAAGGTAGACACAAAGTGCTGGAGTAACTCAGCGGGACAAGCAGCATCTCTGGAGAGAAGGGATGGGTGGCGTTTTGGGTCGAGACACTTCTTCAGACTGACAACAGGGGAAGTGACAATAGACGGTACACAAAATTGCTGGAGGAACTCAGCGGGTGCAGCAGCATCTATGGAGCGAAGGAAATAGGCGACGTTTCGGGCCGAAACCCTTCTTCAGACTGATGGGGGGTGGGGAAAGAAAGAAGGAAAAAGGGGAGGAGGAGGAGCCCGAGGGCGGGCGGATGGGAGGGTGGGAGGAGACAGCTAGAGGGTGAAGGAAGGGGAGGGGACAGCACAGGCTAGCCAAATTGGGGGAATTCAATGTTGATGCCATAAGGGCGCAAGGACCCCAGACGGAATATGAGGTGCTGTTCCTCCAATTTCCGCTGTTGCTCACTCTGGCAATGGAGGAGACCCAGGACAGAGAGGTCGGATTGGGAATGGGAGGGGGAGTTGAAGTGCTGAGCTTCTATTGTCAGTTGTCTATTGTCACTGTTTGAAGAAGTGACAATAGACAATAGGTGCAGGAGTAGGCCATTCGCCCCTTCGAGCCAGCACCGCCATTCAATGTGATCATGGCTGATCATCCCCAATCAGCCCCCCGTTCCTGCCTTCTCCCCATATCCCCTGACTCCGCTATCGTTAAGAGTCCTATCTAGCTCTCTATTGAAAGCATCCAGAGAACCTGCCTCCACCGCCCTGAGGCAGAGAATTCCACAGACTCACAACTCTCTGTGAGAAAAAGTGTTTCCTCCTCTCCGTTCTAAATGGCTTACTCATTCTTAAACTGTGTGTGGCCCCTGGTTCTGGACTCCCCCAACACCGGGAACATGTTTCCTGCCTCTAGCGTGTCCAAGCCCTTAAGTGTGGGGCAGGACTTTCACAAAGGCTTTGAAGCTTTAATTGTAAATGTTAAGACCAGATTGATGGCGTTTACTTGGGTTAAAGTTTGAGGGCATGGGGCTGAGAGAGATATGTGAACACTGTTGTAAGAAGCTGCTTCCAGAGCAGCTAAAGCGCATTTATTTTAACGTCTCCCTCCCACGCTTCACACCGCAACCGTTTGATCTGGGGAAATAGTCGCGGCCGCACGCAAGTGGTTTTGGTGCTCCTCCTAGTCGCTGCCCTGCTCCAGCTCGCAGGCCCCCACCAAATCCAGGGCCCGTTGCCGAGGCTGGGAGGAGATGAGAAGTAAGAAGTGAAACTTACAAAATTCTTAAGGGGTTGGACAGGCTAGATGCAGGAAGATTGTTCCCGATGTTGGGGAAGTCCAGAACAAGGGGTCACACAGTTTAAGGATAAGGGGGAAGTCTTTTGGGACCGAGATGAGGAAAACATTTTTCACACAGAGAGTGGTGAATCTGTGGAATTCTCTGCCACTGAATGTAGTTGAGGCCACAGTTCATTGGCTATATTTAAGAGGGAGTTAGATGTGGCCCTTGTGGCTAAAGGGATCAGGGGGTATGGAGAGAAGGCAGGTACTGAGTTGGATGATCAGCCATGATCATATTGAATGGCGGTGCAGGCTCAAAGGGCCGAATGGCCTCTACTCCTGCACCTATTTTCTATGTTTCTATGAGTCATAGTGAGGAAACTGAAACAAGCGATGGGGGCGGCACGGTGGGTAGAGTTGCTGCCTCACAGCGCCGGAGACCCGGGTTCCACCCTGACCACGGGCGCTGTCTGTACGGGAGTTTGTACGTTCTCCCCGCGCGTTTTCTCCGAGATCCTCGCTTTCCTCCCACACTCCAAAGACGTACAGGTTTGAAGGTCAACTGGCTTGGTATAAATGTAACCTTGTCCCTATAGGGCAGTGGTTCTTAACCTGGGGGTCGTTTGGGCCTTTGCCGGGGGTCATGAAGGGGACACAAATATCACAACAATTTGTTGAGCCCATGTTTAGGAACCTATCAGAAGTACATACCACATGCAGTATTTTGTTTGCCTATGCGCGTACTGGTGCCAAAAAGGTTAAGAACCACTGCTATAGTGTGTGTGTGTGTGTAGGATAGTGTTACGGGGATCGCTAGTCGATGCAGACTCAGTAGGCCGAAGGGCCTGTTTCCGCGCTGTATCTCTAAACTAAACTAAACTAAGGCCACGGTTGCCGTGCAGCTGGGAGCATTCTGCGTCTCCTTGCAGTTAAAGCCACTGGCAGCAGAGGGAGTGCAAAGCTCGCTTGCTTAACACGGGCGTGGGTGTTGGCCGGTGATCACATGGCTTGGGCCTCTTTCCCTAAGCTTGGGAGGAATGAAGGATGACCTCATTCAAACACTTCCTGCCCGCATTGAAGCAAAGAGTCGCAGTTCCCTGCTTTAGGAACAGCAGATCACAGGATAGAAACATAGAAAATAGGTGCATAAGTAGGCCATTCGGCCCTTCGATCCTGCACCGCCATTCAATATGATCATGGCTGATCATCCAACTCAGTATCCTGTACCTGCCTTCTCTCCATACCCCCTGATTCCTTTAGCCACAAGGGCCACATCTAACTCCCTCTTAAATATAGCCAGTGAACTGTGGCCTCAACTACCTTCTGTGGCAGAGAATTCCACAGATTCACCACTGTGTAAAAGATGATTTTCTCATCTCGGTCCTAAAAGACTTCTTATCCTTTAATCCTTCTTATCCTTATCCTAACTCCCTCTTATCCTTAAACTGTGGGATCAGTGAGTCACACAGTCGTACAGTGCAGGAGCAGCCCCTTCTGGCCCACACTCACCGTGTTGCCCAACTGAGCAAGGCTCACTTTCTCTTTAGAGATATACAGTGTGGAAACAGGCCCTTCGGCCCACTGGGCCCACCAACAATCACCCATACACTATTTCTATCCTAGACATTAGGGATTTTACAGAAGCTAATTAACCTACAAACCTGGCCTTATCCTCCTTTACACTACACTACACTAGTCTACGTTACGCTAGTCTAAGTAAGTAAGTAAGGAGACCAAGCGTAGGTTGGGCGATCGTTTCGCCGAACACCTCCGCTCAGTCCGCAATAACCTCCCTGAACTCCCGGTGGCTCAGCATTTCAACTCCCCCTCCCATTCCCAATCCGACCTCTCTGTCCTGGGTCTCCTCCACTGCCAGAGTGAGCAACAGCGGAAATTGGAGGAACAGCACCTCATATTCCGTCTGGGGACCTTGCGTCCGTATGGCATTAACATTGAATTCTCCCAATTTTGCTAGCCCTTGCTGTCTCCTCCCCTTCCTTAACCCTCTAGCTGTCTCCTCCCACCCTCCCATCCGCCCGCCCTCGGGCTCCTCCTCCTCCTCCCCTTTTCCTTCTTTCTCCCCCCCCCACCCCCCATCAGTCTGAAGTAGGGTTTCGGCCCGAAACGTCGCCTATTTCCTTCGCTCCATAGATGCTGCTGCACCCGCTGAGTTTCCCCAGCAATTTTGTGTACCTAATGATAAAACACCATTGATCAAGCATGTGAACCAACAAAATACCAGATCAAAGGGAGGCTACAGATTTTTGGCTGTTGAGTAGAGCAACTACTCGTGGATAAAAACTGTTTTTATGTCTGGTTATGTTACATTAATCTACCCTACATTCATCTATTTTTTAATTTTTTTTAAATTTCAAAATAGACTTTATTCGAGAAATAAATATATACAATACATGATCCTTACAAAACTCCATCCGACATTCTCGGAGGCTGTACATACATTCAATACAGTTTCCCCAAATCACAATTTTACTCCACACCCTTGCCACTCATGTGACCCACTGGCGTGGAATCCCTTCCCTTATTTTGAGGGGCGTCTCCACCACACCCGCCCCCCCCCCCCCCCCATGTCCAGCAGCGGAAGGAACCTATGTTACACTAAATTACATAGAAACATAGAAAATAGGTGCAGGAGTAGGCCATTCGAGCCTGCACCGCCATTCAATATGATCATGGCTGATCATCCAACTCAGTATCCTGTACCTGCCTCCTCCATCACGTCTACGTTATACTAATCTACACCACACTAATTCCGCGCCAACCAGCGATCCCCGCACACTAAAGGGCCTGTCCCACTTCACAACCTAATTCACGACCTCTGCCGAGTTTGCCCTTGACTCATACTCGCAGCATGGTCGACACGAGGTCGTAGGCAGGCCGTGATGCTAGTCGTAGGCACTCATGGCCAAAGATCCTATAGCGGATCTTTGCTCGTGGCATCAAGTAGGTCGGGGAGTTTTTCCTAGCCTGATGAAAAATGTCCACGAGTGAAAAAAGGTCGTGAATGTGGGACAGGCCCTTAACACTATCCTACACACACACTAGGGACAATTTACAATTTTACACCAAGCCAATTAACCTACAAACCTGCACGTCTTTGGAGTGCGGGAGGAAACCGAAGATCTCGGAGAAAACCCACGCTGGTCACGGGGAGAACGTGCAAACTCCGTACAGACAGCGCCCGTAGTCGGGATCGAACCCGGGTCTGTGGTGCTGTGAGGCAGCAACTCTACCGCTGCGCCACTATAGACATCTATCAGGTCTTCCCATGACCTACAGTGCTCCAGGGAGAGTCTGTCCCACCTCACCCTGTGGTCAATACCACTCATACAGGCATCATTTATGGTAAACCTCCTCGGCATCATTTCCAAAGCCACCACATCCTGTAATGGGTTGACCAGCACTGCCCACAACGCTCCAAATGTTCCCCTAACCAAAGTCCCATAAAGCTGCGTCATGAATTCCTAACCCTTGTACACAATCGATAGTGGCCACAGACTCAAAATGCTGGAGTAACTCGGCGGGACAGGCAGCATCTCTGGAGAGAAGGAACGGGTGACGTTTCGGGTCAAGACCCTTCCCCAGACCTTGTTAGATCACGACCTGAAATGTCACCAGTTCCTTGTCTCTATAGATGCTGCCTGTCCCGCTGAGTTACTCCAGCATTTTGTGTCTATCTTTGGTGTAAACCAGCTTCTGCAGTTCCTTCTTACACAGTTGGCATGGACTCGGTTTGTTTCTCTAAAGTCGATGTTTTTCTTTGTAGCTGGAAAGTTAAGTGTGTGTGTGTGTGTATATATATATACACATACATATATAT
The DNA here is from genome assembly GCF_010909765.2 of Amblyraja radiata. Lineage (NCBI taxonomy): Eukaryota > Metazoa > Chordata > Chondrichthyes > Rajiformes > Rajidae > Amblyraja > Amblyraja radiata. The sequence goes on along the minus strand of NC_045993.1, from coordinate 2,982,722 downwards.
ATACACACACACACACATATATATATACACATATATATACACACACACACAAATACACACATACATATACATACACACAAATACACACACATACATATATATACACACACATACACACAAATACACATACATACACACACACACAAATACACACATATACACACACACATACATATATATACACACATAAATACACACATACATACACACATACATACACACAAATACACACACACACACATACATATACACACACATACACACACATACATATACACACACATACATATACACACACATATATATACACACATACATACATATACACACATACATATACACACATACATATATATACACACATACATACATATACACATACATACATATACACACACACATATATATATATACACACACACACACATATTTATTTATTTGTTTATGATATGGTGCCAAAAATTACACACAATAAACACACACATATATACAGGGTATGCACTTGTGCGCACATACACACACACACACAGGTCTATATATATATATATATATATATGAGTATATATGTGTATATTGAGTGCAATATTTTGCACCATCCCCTTTGATGTCCCGTTTTCACACCTTACCCTTCCTTATCTCTTGCGGCCCACCACTCTGAGCCTGAAGAAGGGTCTCGACCCGAAACGTCGCCCGTTCCTTCTCTCCGGAGAATGCCGCCCGTCCCGCTGAGTTACTCCGGCATTTTGTCCCTTATCCTGGGCACCTGCGGTTCCTTCCTCCGCGATTTGCCCCGATCGGCCCAAGTGCAGCACGCAGAGTGTATGGAAAAATGTCTTTATTGGTACAGTATACAAAATAAATGCATTGAGGTACATTGATTTTACAAAGCAATAAATATGTGGATTTTTTTTTTTTTTTTTAAAGAGACATATGGTCATATAATATAAAAAAGTACATCTTTTATATCTACAAACAACTTTTATAGGACAGGAGAAAAAAAAAAGAAAATAATTTATGTAATAAATAATAAATTGAGTTTTCAGAGCAGCGTCTTAAATCACCAAAGTGAACTTCTTGTACTAACTACCACTGTGTCCATGAGTTGTCATTCAGGCCCATCCTGTCCTGCACAAGTCTTATAAGCCTACGTACGTAATCCCACTGCCTTGCCCCGAAGGCAGAAGTCTTTCGTCAGTCTCACGGTTAAATATATTTTATATACAAACACCCTCTCTGTTTATAAATATCACGTATCTTCTGAAGAAAAATATATGTATATTGATATTGCTTTGCATTTGATCAGGTTGCATTACGGTTGTGGTCCCCCTTGCTCGGAAAACCCCCAGAAAACACATCCCTTCCTCAAATCCCTGTCCCCACGGTACGAGTTCATTCCAAGAGCTCTCCCGAGTTTTGAAAAAAATCAAACTCGTGGTAAGCACGGAGAATGAACGTAGCGGGTACGTCGGAGCTCGGGGACGTCTCTTGGCGCTAACGGCAGGTACTCGGGAAGACTCGCTAACGGCAGGTACTCGGGAAGACTCGTGAAGATTTTTCAACGCGTTGAAAAATGCCTCCGAGAGCCCCGAGTACCATTACCGTAAATCTCCGAGTTCGAATCAGGGCAAACACGGGAGAGAGCTCTTGGGATGAACTCGTACCGTGGGACAGGGGTTTCAGTCTTCCTCCTGCCTGCCTTGCTTGGCCATCTCTCCTGGCTTGCGATCTCCCCCCCCCCCACCAACCACAGGCTGCCATCTGACCCCTGCTAGCTCGCCACAGGGCAAACCCAGTCTGACCAAGGGTCTCGACCCACTCCCTTCTCCCCAGAGATGCTGCTGCCTGTCCCGCTGAGTTACTCCAGCATTTTGTGTCTTAACTTTGGTTTTAAACCAGCATCTGCGGTCCCTTCCTACACGACCCATTAAGTCTCTTGTTTCCCCACATCCCCTCCGTTTCCTCTTCGACTTATTCTCTCCCAAGCACCCGTCGTTCTCTCTGATTCTCTCAGCTGGTCACCCACACTCAAGGGGCCAAGGAAAACATCACCGAAAAAAAGAAAGATGATGAAAGGAAACAGCTGTTTGTTGGGTGGTAACGAGAAGCTGGTGCGACTTGGGTGGGGGAGGGATTTACCATCGTAACTTTGCATATCTTTCATTCATTGTTCTTTATCTCTCTGCATCATCGCCTGTATCTCTCGTTTCCCTGACCGGTCTGGAGAAGGGTCTCACCCGTTCCTTCTCCCCAGAGATGCTGCCTGACCCGCTGAGTTACTCCAGCATTTTGTGTCTACCTTTGATGTAAACCAGCACCTGCAGTTCCTTCCAATCCTTCATATTCTGCTTGGGCAACGGTATGAACATTAAATTCTCCAATTTCCTCCCCTCTTCCCCCTTTCTCATCCCCTCTGAAGGAGCAGAATTAGGCCATTCGGCCCATCTAGTCTAATCAGCCATTCAATCGGGGCTGAACTATCTCTCCCTCCTAACCCCATTCTCCTGCCTTCTCCCCGTAACCTCTGACACCCGCACTAATCAAGAATCTGTCTATCTCTGCCTTAAAAATATCCATCGACTTGGCCTCCACATTGCTGTCGATTCCTCTGCTCACATCCTCTGCTCTTTCTATTCTACTTGTATTTACCCCCTCCATCACTCCAGCCATCACCCCCCCCTTCTCGTTCCGCCCTCTCTCTCTCTCTTCCCCTCTCTCTCTTTTTCTCTTCCCCTCTCTCTTTCTCTCAATTCCCCATCTCTTTCCCTCTCTCCCCCCCTCTCTCCTCTCTCGTTTCCCCTCTCATTCTCTCTCCCTCTCTTTCTCTCTCTCCTCTCCCCTCTCTCTCGTTTCCCCTCTCTCATTCTCTCTCCTTCTCTTTCTCTCTCTCATTCCCCTCTCATTCTCTCTTTCTCTCTCTCATTCCCCTCTCTCTCTCTCTTCCCGCCCCCTCTCTCTCTCTCTCTCTCTTCCCGCCCCCTCTCTCTCTCTCTCTCATTCCCTCTCTCCTTCTCTCTCTTTCTCATTTCCTCTCCCTCGTTCCCTCTCTCCCTCACCCACTGGAAACTGCACCCCATCGTAGGGTGTGGATGAGAATATGTTACAACTGTGAACGATAAATGGTACGGGCTAGGTGGGCCGAAGGGCCTGTCTCCACCCTGTACCCCTAAACTAAAAGCCCACTCGCCCTTTGATAAAAATACTGCGATTCCCAAATTGTTGACATGCAGGCAATTACAGAATCCCAACATGAATTTTTTCCTTCTTAATCCCACATATTTACACACAGCTTCCCCGGCCAGGCACAACACTGAGCCGTGTAATCCTGGTCCAAAAATAATATTTTGCCTGCTCTCCACTGATTCAGCATCAAGTATATCCGTTCTACAATTCAACTACCAAACACCAACTGAGCAAAACCAATGGGACTAATCGCACAGTGGGCCCGGCATGTTGTCAAATGTTTTTCTCTCTGGTGTCTTGTTTAAGAAGGAACTGCAGATGCTGGAAAAATCGAAGGTAGACAAAGAAAAACTGGAGAATCTCAGCGGGTGAGGCAGCATCTATGGACCTTGAAGGGTCTCGACCCGAAACGTCGCCTATTTCCTTCGCTCCATAGATGCTGCCTCGCCCGCTGAGTTTCTCCAGCATTTTTTTGTCTACCTTCTTCCTCTGTTGTATTAATGGCTTCAGTATTCTGAGGCAAAGATATTACTCCAACCTCCTTTTGCCTGTAGCCAGGAGTGCAAGAATCAAGCTGATTGGTGAGACAGAAAATGCTGGAGTAACTCAGCAGGTCAGGCAGGATCCCCTGGAGAACATGGATGGGCGACGTTTTGGGTTGGGACCCTAGAGTCATAGGGTAATACAGTGTGGAAACACAACTCGCCCACAACGGCCAACATGTCCCAGCTACACTAGTCCCACTTGGTCCACATCCCTCCAAACCCGTCCTATCCATGTACCTGTCTAACTGTTTCTTAAATGTTGGGATAGTCCCAGCCTCAACTACCTCCTCTGGCAGCTCGTTCCATACACCCACTGAAAAAGTTACCCCTCAGATTCCTATTAAACCTTTTCCCCTTCACTTTAAACCCATGTCCTCTGGTCCTCGATTCCCCTACTCTGGGCAAGAGACTCTGTGCATCTATCTACCCGATCTATTCCTCTCATGATATTATACACCTCTATAAGATCACCCTTCATCCTCCTGCGCTCCAAGGAATAGAGAACCAGCCTACTCAACCTCTCCCTGTAGCCCACACCCTCTAGTCCTGGAAAGTCTGAAGAAGGGTCCCAACCTGAAAATGTTACCAGTCTGAATAAGGACCCTGTCCCGAAATGTCACCTATTTCTGTTCTCCAGAGATGCAGCCTGAGTTAATCGAATCGAATAATTTTACTTCAAAAATCAAATCCCTCGGGTTCCTATTAAATCTTTCCCTTCTCACCTTAAACCTACATCCTCTGGTTCTCGATTCCACTACCAGCCTATCTTTTCCCCCCTCGTGATCTTACAAGCCCTCCAGTTCCAGCAACATCCTGGTAAATCTTCTCTGCACTCTACCCTGCATCTTTCCTACAGCATGGTGAACACAATACTCCTCTAGACTTAGAGTTACGAATCCAATCCACTTGTCCGTTCAGTTTTAGTTTAGAGATACTGCGCGGAAACTCCCTTCCGCCCATCTAGTCCGTGCGACCAGCGATCCATGTGCGCCAGCCCTATCCTGCACACACTAGGGGACAATTCACAATTACTTTCACCGAAGGCAATAAGCCAAACTCTTTTGGAGGGCGGGAGAACCTGGGTGGGTTTTTCTCCAGGTGCTCAGGTTTCCTCCCACACTCCAAAGACGTACAGGTTTATACGTTAAATTGGCTTCAGTATGAGTGAAAACTGCCCGTGGTGTGTGTGGGATACTGTTAGCGTGCGGCGATCGCTGGTCGGTGCGGACTCGGTGGGCCGAAGGGCCTCTTTCAATTCAAACGCTGTACCTCCAAAACGAAACCATTGCCTCAAAAATAATTCTCGAAAATTCATTTGTGTTTTTTTTTTTTAAAAAGCCCCAAATACAACAATTTTTTCTCCTGGTTTTCTGGCACCTGTTCTGAAGATCAGCCAAGAGACATCCTCAAGCTTTTTTTTTAGAATTCCTGGATTAACCCAAACATGAAAAGTCTTCACCCCTGGTCAAAAATCTCTTGAAGAACCGACAAAAGTTTCTTCCTGTTATAAATACTCTTGAACACGAGCAGCCTCGGTCACCGATATAGATTTTTTTTTTCCTCTGGTTTTTTTTTTGTTACATACAACTCCCACAAATAAGAGTTCCGTTAGTTAAGACAAAAGAAAAGGAATCACGGTAAGAAAACAGTTATTAAAAAAAAAAACACATTCAAATGGCAAGACGGGTCTGCAATAAAAACTGCCCTTGTGCTCGGTCTGGTTGCCAGGCCAATGGCCACGGTAACCCCCCCCCCACCCCCCCACCCCTCACCAAAAAAAATCACCCCCTCTGCCACCCCACTGCCTGTGGGGGGTTTTTCTCACAAGTAAAAAAAAGAGAGAGAACTTCATAACACGGAGGGGACATTGAGTTAGGTTTCAGTCCAGCTTTCACCCCCACCCTCAAGAGGGCCATCGTTCAGGGGTACAGCAGTCTGAAGAAGGGTCTCGACCCGAAACGTCACCCCTTCCCTTGGCCCCAGAGACACTGCCGAGTTACTCCAGCGTTTTCTGCTTCACCCCCCCGAAGAAATCCCAGAGCAGGTCACGGGGTTGGGGGGGGGGGGGGGGGGGGGGGGGGGGGGGGGGGGGGGGGGGAGGACGTGCAAACTCCTCCGTACTGCCGTACAGGCAGCAGCTGCCCGAGGTCGGGATCAAACTGGCGATGAGGGGTGGCAACTCTAGTGCTGCCACATTGGGATTATACAAGAGAAGGGGGGGGTTGGGAGAGGGGGGAGCGGTGGGTGGAAGAGAGGGAGGGGTGGGAGAGAGGGAGGGGTTGGGAGAGGGGGGGGTGGGAGAGGGGGAGGGGTGGGAGAGAGGGGGAGGGGTGGGAGAGAGGGGGAGGGGTGGGAGAGAGGGGGGGGGGTGGAAAAAAAAAAGTGGTTCTCCAGACTGTCCCCTGCAGCAATGTCTCTCTTTCTCAAACCCCACCCAAGGTGTAATGTCTACCTCGATCGGGTCGAGTTGTCCATGGCAGGTACCGGGAGGAGGAAGGGGGGGGGGGGGGGGGGGGGTGAACGACTCCTGTGCAGCCTAGACCTTGGCTGCAATCTCGGAGTGGGAATGCCGGAGTTCTAACAGAAAAAGTAGTTTCCCCCCCTCCCCTCCCCCCATTCCCTGTCCCAACAGAGGACAGCGAGCGAAATACAACCTCCTCGCCACTGTGATAGGTGGCGGCCTCACCTCCCACCCTCCCCTACTTTTTCCTTTCCTCCATCTTTGTTGGGGGGGGGGGTGGATTCCATTTGCTGCCCCTCCCCTTCTCCCCTTCTCCCCCCCCCACTACAAAAGTGTGGAGAACCTCTACAAAGGGGGGGGGGGGGGGGGGGGGGGTTCCACTTGCTGCCCCTCCCCTCATTCTCCACGCTTTTGTAGTGGGGGGGTGCGGGGGGTGTGTGGAGGGGGTGGGTCCCTCGCCCTGCCCCTCATTCTCCACGCTTTTGTAGTGGGGGGGTGGTGGAGCGGGGGGGGGGGGGGGGGTGGGTTCCACTGGCTGTTCCCCCCCCACCCCACCTTTGTCACAGTGCTAGCGTTTGAAGTTGGACGACTTGACGATGGTGATGACGCTGGTGGTGTTGACCTTAGTGGGCCCGCAGGCCACGGTCCGGGCGAAGGTCTGCAGCGCCTCGTACTTGGAGCGCAGTGCGTCGAGCTCGTTCCGCATGCCGGCGTTCTCGGCGGCCAGCTTCTCCACCTCCCGCTCCAGCTCGGCCTTCTGCCGCTCCAGCTCCTCCCGCTGGGTCACCCGCTTGACCCGGCAGCTGGCCGCGTAGCCCCGGTTCTTCAGCGTGCGCCGCCGCTGCTTCAGGTTGACGATCTCGTCCTTGGTCAGGCCGCGCAGGTGGTGGTTCAGCTCCCGCACCGACATGGTCACCAGCTCCTGGTCCATCAGCGACGGAGAATTCTCGCCCAGCTCCCTCTTGATCTGCCACACACACACAAACACACACACACAAAGCACAAAGGCCATCATTAGTCAAGTGTATCGAGTATAGGGTCACCAACACCCTCGATCCCAAATAGACAATAGGTGCAGGAGTAGGCCATTCGGCCCTTCGAGCCATTCAATAGACAATAGACAATAGGTGCAGGAGTAGGCCATTCGGCCCTTCAAGCCATTCAATAGAGAATAGGTGCAGGAGTAGGCCATTCGGCCCTTCGAGCCATTCAATAGACAATAGACAATAGGTGCAGGAGTAGGCCATTTGGCCCTTCGAGCCAGCAATGTGATCATGGGTGATCATCCCCAATCAGTACCCCGTTCCTGCTTTTTCCCCATATCCCCTGACTCCGCTATTTTTAAGAAATAAGGTCAAAGTACGGGACAATTTCCCCACGGCCGTTCGTTGACCGACTCGGCCGTGGCTGGGTGAATGGATGAGTTGGCCCGGGTGCTGGACTGCACACAAAGCCCAGCCGGCGGGCCAGCTGTGAGGAGTTTTGCCCCCCATCCGACTCATGAACCGATGATCGGCCACGAGAAGGAGGGGTGGTGGTGGTGGTGTCGCCGGTAAGCGAAGGTCTGAAGGTCGGACAGCTGGCTGGGCTGTGGACCGACGGGGCCACGGGCGAGGTGCTGCTGCTGCACTCCATGGGCTGCACTACGTCGGGACGGGTGAGGCAGGGACTGACCCGACAGTCCCCTCGACCCGAGTAGTAGCGGGCAAATACGGGACAAGGGCGAACCCCGTATGCGACAAACCAATTTAGCCCAAAATATGGGATGTCCCGGCTAATACGGGACAGTTGGCGACCCTAACTACGGGTGCTGTCTGTGTGGAGTTTGTACGTTCTCCCCGTTTACTCTGAGATCTCCGGTTTCCTCCCACACTCCAAAGACGTACAGGTTTGCAGCTTAATTGGCTTGGTGTGAATATATATTGTCCCTAGTGTGTGTAGGATAGTGTTAGTGTGCAGGGATTGCTGGTCGGCGCGGACTCGGTGGGCCGAAGGGCCTGTTTCCGCGCTGTATCTCTAAACTAAACTTCACCATCATTATTCAGCCCATAGGAAAGGCCGTTGACTTAGTCACCACATGACAGAAATTCCCATAAGTTCTCAATGGTGAAACATGATGGAGTTGCTACCTCACAGCGCCAGAGACCTGGGGTCAGGGTGGGTGTGTGTGTGTGTGTGTGTGTGTGTGTGTGTGTGTGTGTGCGTGTGTGTGTGTGTGTGTGTGTGTGTGTGTGTGTGTGTGTGTGTGTGTCTGTGTGTGTCTGTCTCTCTGTCTGTGTGGAGTTTGCACGTTCTCCCTCTGTGACTGCGCAGGTTTCCTCCGGTTTGCTCCCCACATTCCAAAGACGTGCGGTTTTTTGATCAGTTAATTGTCCTCAACAACTTTGGCTAAATGTGTGGATGATTGGTGGAGAGGCTACTGGCCCACGTGTGGATGGGATTAATGTGGGATTAACATACAGAGTTGATTGATGGTCGGCATGGAACTAAATGGGCCAAAGGGCCTGTTTCCTTAAGTCTAATGGGAATCAGAGTTTTACTGTGCGATGAAAAGTTACTTGAGGTGAAGTCACCAGTTTGTGAAGAGCCTGATCAATGTTAGAATAATGTAAATAAGTGTTGGAGGGTCGGCATGGAAGTAAATGGGCCAAAGGGCCAGGAACTAAATGGGCCGAAGGGCCTGTTTCCTAAACCGAAGGGATTTGGAGAATTTCTGCACTGTTACCTTCAATGACTTGCTTCCACGACTGGAGCTCATACTGTGGAGAACGTCACCAGAACTCTCTCTCCTGCATCAAAGAAGATGACATCAGGTCAGGTTTTAGGTCTCCAGTGGGCGACAGTGCTCGGGACACGTGTTTGTGAACCCCAGCTGATTTTCTAGCTTAGGAAGGAACTGCAGGTGCTGGTTTACACCGAAGACAGACACAAAATGCTGGAGTAACTCAGCGGGGCAGGCAGCATCGTCTCTGGAGAGAAGGAATGGGTGATGTTTCGGGTCGAGACGCTTCTTCAGACTGGGTTTGCGCTGCTGCGAGCTAGCATGGGGCCGAATGGCTGCCTGTCGTGCAGCGTTAATGAGTAAAAACCCAGCTTCAGTCTGAAGAAGGGTCTCGACCCGAAACATCACCCATTCCTTGGGTTTCCTTGGGAATAGGCTTATATTCACTGGAGTTTAGAAGGATGAGGGGGAGATCTTATAGAACAATATAAAATTATAAAAGGATTGGACAAGCTAGATGCAGGAAAAATGTTCCCAATGTTGGGCGAGTCCAGAACCAGGGGCCACACACAGTCTTAGAATAAAGGGGAGGTCATTTAAGACTGAGGTGAGAAAAAACTTTTTCACCCAGAGAGTTGTGAATTTATGGAATTCCCTGCCACAGAGGGCAGTGGAGGCCAAGTCACTGGATGGAGAGAGTTAGATAGAGCTCTAGGGGCTAGTGGAGTCAAGGGATATGGGGAGAAGGCAGGCACGGGTTATTGATAGGGGACGATCAGCCGTGATCACAATGAATGGCGGTGCTGGCTCAAAGGGCCGAATGGCCTCCTCCTGCACCTATTTTCTATGTTTCTATGTTTCTAATTTACAATCTTATTGAAGCCAATGAACCTACAAACCTGCACGTCTTTGGAGTGTGGGAGGAAACCGGAGCACCCGGAGAAAACCCACGCGGGTCACGGGGAGAACGTACAAACTCTGTGCCGACAGCACCCGCGGTCAGGATCAAACCCGGGTCTCTGGCGCTGTGAGGCAGCAGCTCTACCCGCTGCGCCACCGTGCCGCCCGAGACATTCTGGCACAAAGTATAGCGAGGAAAATCTCCAACTGTGTCCAGCCAGCTAGTCCCAAGTCTTGTAAATGGTGATTTAACCAGTTGGACAGAATGACAGCGCTCAGTAAATGAAACCCAGCCTGTTGTGTTTGTCTGAACTGAACCACTTAAGAGTTCTAATACACAGCATCCAGTTCAAAACACAGCGTTAGGACAAAACGTGCAGATTAATCAAAACCAGAGGCCTGCCTTTGATCGGCTGCAGAAGCCCAAGTTTGTTTGCCGTTTGCGCAGGAAGGAACTGCAGTCGCTGCTTTAAACCGAAGATAAGACACAAAGTGCTGGAGCCACAGCCTGAGAATTAAAGGACATTCTTTTAGGAAGGGGATGAGGATGGATTTATTTAATCAGAGGGCGGTGAATCTGTGGAACTCATTGCCGCACAGAAGGCTGTGGAGGCCAAGTCAGTGGATACATTTAAGGCAGAGATAGATAGATTCTTGATTAGTACGGGTGTCGGGGGTTACGGGGAGAAGGCAGGAGAATGGGGTTAGGAGGGAGAGATAGATCAGCCATGATTGAACGGTGGAGTAGACTTGATGGGCCGAATGGCCTAATTCTGCTCCTTCAGAGGGGATGAGAAAGGGGGAAGCGGGGGGGTGAGGTGCTTGTACAGTTAATAGGCCGGGAAGTATCTTTGCTTGCAGTTTGGAACACGAGGAACGCTATAGAAAGCGCTTATTTGACATGTTGATATTTCTTGCCCTGTCTGACTGCCAAAGAACAATCAGGCAATGATCTAACGTGGGCCTCATCCAGGTTCTTGTTGGGATTAGCTAACCCGCTGCAGACCAGACGGCAGAGCAACGAATGGGTTGGGTGGCGGCCAGCTTGTCTTGGATACACTCGACCTTCTTTGGTAATCGTCAAACACCCAGCCTTCACACGAGTTTCGGATCAGCTCCCCTCCCCTATTAACCCCCCCCCCCCCTCCCCCTCCCACATTCCCACCCCTCCCCAGCCCCCTCCCATCCTCCCCTCCTCCCTAACCCACCTCCAACCCCCATCCCACCCCTCCCTCTCCACCCTCCTATCCCCCCCCTCCTCCCTCCCACCCCTCTCCCTCCCCCCATTCCCCCTCCCACCCCTCATCCCACCCCCCCTCTCCCTCCCCCCATCCCTACCATTCCCCCAACCCCCCATCCCACTTCCAACCACTCCCCCTCCCACCTCCCCCCCCACATTCCCACCCAGAGGTAGAAACAAGGAACTGCAGGTGCCGGTAACAGACGCAAAGTGCTGGAGTAACTCAGCGGGACAGGTGGCACGTCTGGAGAACATGGAGAGGTGATGTTTCAGGTGGTGACCTTTCTTCGGAGATAAGGGGCTGTGCACCGGGTCGGCACGGTGGCGCAGCGGGTAGAGCCGCTGCCTCACAGCGCCAGAGACCCGGGTTCGATCCCGACTACGCGTGCTGTCTGTATGGAGTTTGCACGTTCTCCCCGTGACCTGCGTGGGTTTTCCCCGGGTGCTCCGGCTTCCTCCAACACTCCAAAGACGTGCAGGTTTGTAGGTGAATTGGCTTGGTGTACATGTAAAATTGTCCCCTAGTGTGTGTGGGATAGTGTTAGTGTGCGGGGATCGCGGGTCGGTGCAGACTCGGTGGGCCGAAGGGCCTGTTTCCACGCCGCATCTCTGAACTAAACTAAATAAAATCTATTTGTTTGATCAAATAACAGGCAACTCCCAGTTGGAAGTAACGGCTCCACACCTTGTGTTCACCTTCTGAACCCTTGCCTATCAGGTAAGCCCTACCTGCCACACCCATGCTTACCCAAGCGCAAAGACAATAAAACGATTCTAGTTCTGGGAAAAGGAACCTGAGCCTTGGAAGGAATTTAAAAACCTGGCAGAATCTCCCGGAGGCTATTAAAAATGGAAGCAAGGATTCGCAATCCAGGGCCACAAAGCAGAACGCTTGCGATTAATTGATCGGAAACTGAGTGGCTGAAATCCCTTCTTGACCAGTGAATGGACAGAAGGATTGTATAGAGTTGCGAGTGGGTTGCTGTGGTGATGGTGTCAGGAAGAATTGTGGCTGGGTGGCTTAAGTCTTGCTTTGCCTTTCAGGAAGGCACAAAGGTAGCACCAACCTCTCCTCATCCACCCCCCCCCCCACCCCACCCCAACCAAAGACAGTATGTGCAAATTCCTGGCATCTTATAAATCCCCGTGCAATTAGCCAAGCAGTGCAGGACAATAGGACATCGCCACTATGTGTAGGGTAGTGCTAGTGTACGGGGTGATCACTGGTTGGCACCGACTCAGTTTTATCCCAAGATGGAGAAATAGCCAAAGCAATCACAACTCTTCAAGTGAAAGGTGAACTGCAGACATTATTTGAGGTCAGGAGAGTGACACCTGTACACTCTGAATTGGGTTCTGTCCCAAAACTTCATCTGAGCATTCCCTCCACAGATGCTGCCTAACCCGCTGAGTTCCTCCAGCACTTTGTGCTTTGCTCAAGGTTCAAGCGCCTGCAGTTCCTAGTGTCTCTGGAATATTAGACCGTACTGTACGTAGGTAATTCTAGTCTGTATTTCAAAGCCACGCAGCCCACCACTGTTTAGATATAATTCTATTAGGCTTTACCGCGCGGAAACAGGCCCTTCGGCCCATCAGTGATCCCCGCATACTAGCACTATCCCTCACACACTGGGGGACAATTTACAATTACACCAAGCCAATTAACCTACAAACCATATAATAACCATATAACCATATAACAATTACAGCACGGAAACAGGCCATCTCGACCCTTCTAGTCCGTGCCGAACACATAATCTCCCCTAGTCCCATATACCTGCGCTCAGACCATAACCCTCCATTCCTTTCCCATCCATATAACTATCCAATTTATTTTTAAATTATAAAAACGAACCTGCCTCCACCACCTTCACTGGAAGCTCATTCCACACAGCCACCACTCTCTGAGTAAAGAAGTTCCCCCTCATGTTGCCCCTAAACTTCAGTCCCTTAATTCTCAAGTCATGTCCCCTTGTTTGAATCTTCCCTACTCTCAGTGGGAAAAGCTTTTCCACGTCAACTCTGTCTATCCCTCTCATCATTTTAAAAACCTCTATCAAGTCCCCCCTTAACCTTCTGCGCTCCAAAGAATAAAGCCCTAACTTGTTCAACCTTTCTCTGTAACTTAGTTGCTGAACCCAGGCAACCTGTACGTCTTTGAAAAGATCTGGGAGAAAACCCACGCGGGTCAGGGGGAGAAAGTATACACTCCGTTCAGACAGCACCCGTAGTCAGTCTGAAGAAGGGTTTCGGCCCGAAACGTTGCCTATTTCCTTCGCTCCATAGATGCTGCTGCACCCGCTGAGTTTCTCCAGCATTTTTGTCTACCTTCGAGTGTGAACTCCTGACTGGCCACAGGTGTGGGGAAAGCCTCCCCTTGGTGGCGCAGGGCAGGGGTATATCTACAGCCCTGCTTAAGACCCTGCTGGACACATTGGCCAGAGGACTGAGCCCGGATCCCTGAAGATGCGAGATCAAAAGGCGCTGAAATAGAGACACAATGTTCTAAAAATAAACTGCACATTCCAAACTGTCACCAGAAAGGAAAGCAGAACACATTTTTTTTTTTCGAGATTAATACAGGCTCACCCTAAACCACATGCCAACGGCAAGATGATTCAGCAGCTACTCTGCTACTTCAATAGTGGGGTGGTGGTGGGGGGGGGGGTTACATAGAAACGTGGACAATAGGGGCAGGAGTAGGCCATTCGGCCCTTCGAGCCAGCACCGCCATTCAATTGACAATAGACGCAGGAGTAGGCCATTCGGCCCTTCGAGCCAGCATCGCCATTCAATAGACAATAGACAATAGGTGCAGGAGGAGGCCATTCGGCCCTTCGAACCAGCACCGCCATTCAATGTGATCATGGCTGATCATCCACAATCAGTACCCCGTTCCTGCCTTCTCCCCATATTCCCTGACTCCGTTAGCCCTAAGAGCCACATCTAACTCTCCCTTGAAAACATCCAGTGAATCGGCCTCCACTGCCTTCTGAGGCGGTAAATTTCCACAGATTCGCAACTCTGGGAGGAAAACGTTTTTTCATCATCTCAGTCCTAAATGGCCTACCCCTTATTCTTGAACTGTGATCTCCTGTTAGCATTGGCTCTGTGTATCCCACTTCCCTCATGATCACTGCCACTTATATTCGAAGATAGACACAAAATTGTCACTTTCAAACCTTCATCTCTTTTGATCGCTTACACTTCCTTATCTCTGTGTCTCCCTCTCCCCTGACTCTCAGTCTGAAGAAGGGTCTCGACCCGAAACGTCGCCCGTTCCTTCCATCCAGAGATGCTGCCCGTCCCGCTGAGTTACTCTGGCATTTTGTGTCTTTCTTCGGTGTAAACCAGCATCTGCACTTCCTTCCCACAGGCCTCGTATCCTCCCTTCCTCTCACGATGGGATTCGATCCGACATCCGTAAATCCAGAAGTCACAGGAGCAGAATTAGGCCATTCAGCCCATCGAGGATAGCACAGTGCCCCCCCCCCCCCCCTAGTGGCTGCTCTGCAAACCCCAGGGGTCATGCCTACCTCAGTCTGTGGGGGGGGAAGCTCTGTGATAAACTAACTCCACTGATGTAAGAAGTTTTATCCAGCTAGGTGGCACAGCGTAGAGTTTAGTTTAGTTTCCCAGTATTAAAATAAAAATGTCACTTTCTTATGAAGCTGACTTTACGCTAGTCTGAAGAAGGGTCTCGACCCGAAACATCACCCATTCCTTCCATCCAGAGATGCTGCCTGTCCCACTGAGTTACTCCAGCATTTTGTGTCTATCGAGAATTGAGTTTAGTTTAGTTTAGAGACACAGTGTGGAAACAGGCCTTTCACCCCCACCGAGTCCACACCGACCAGCACATTAACACAACCCCACACACACTAGGGACAATTTACATTTATACCAAGCCAATTAACTTACAAGTCTGAAGCATCAGTCTGAAGAAGGGTTTCGGCCCGAAATGTTGCCTATTTCCTTCGCTCCATAGATGCTGCCTCACCCGCTGAGTTTCTCCAGCATTTTTGTCTACCTTCAATTAACCTACAAACCTGCTCGTCTTTGGAGAGTGGGAGGAAACCGAAGATCTTGGCGAAAACCCACTCAGGTCACGGGGAGAACGTGCAAACTCCGTACGGACAGCACCCGTAGTCGGGATCGAACCTGGGTCACCGGCGCTGTGAGGCGGCAACTCTCCCGCTGCGCCACCGTGGGGCCCTGAGTTGCTGCCTCACAGCGCCAGAGATTCGGGTTCCATCCCGACCACGGGTGCTGCCTGCACAGAGTTTGTACGTTCTCCCCGTGACCTGCGTGGGTTTTCTCCGGGCGCTCCGGTTCCCACCCACGTCCCAAAGATGTGCAGGTTTGTAGGTTAAATGGCACCTAGTGTGTGTGTGTGTGTGGGATAGAACTAGTGTACAGGTGATCGTTGGACGGACTCAGTGGGCCGAAGGGCCTGTTTCCACGCTGTATCTCCAAACTAAACTTCTAAACAAGGGGTTAACTCAAAGGAAGGGGAGAGAACGAGCAGTTTTAAACCTGGAAGTGGGTTGTAACAAAGGAAAATCACTTATAACTACAAATAAATATTCTGACTATGATATTATTGGGGGCCCCCCTCCTAACATTGAAACTTACAGAATAATGAAAGGCTTGGATCGAGTGGATGTGGAGAGGATGTTTCCACTGGTGGGAGAGTCTAGGACCTCGGAATTAAAGGGCGCACTTCTTTAGTCAGAGGGTAGTGAATCTGTGGAACTCATTGCCACAGACGACTGTGGAGGCCAAGTCAGTGGATATTGTTCAGGCAGAGATAGATAGATTCCTGATTAGAATGGGTGTCAAGGGTTATGGGGAGAAGGCAGGAGAATGGGGTTAGGAGGCAGAGGTCTGCCATGGTTGAATGGCGGAGTGGACTCGATGGGCCGAATGGCCTCATTCTACTTCCATAACCTGTGTGCATCACTGCTAATGGTATCCATTCAGTGCAGCTAGTGGCTTTTCACATTACATGCACAGTAGCTGGAACCACACTGTGTTTTAGACAACTGGCATGTTTCCATGTTATACCCACATCCTTTGAATGGATGTAAAGAAAGCCTGGAGATGCAAACTTTGTGCAAGATAGATAGATGAAGGCATAGAAAACATAGAAAATAGGTGCAGGAGGAGGCCATTCGGCCCTTCGATCCAGCACCGCCATTCATTGTGATCATGGCTGATCGCCCCCTATCAATAACACGTGCCTGCCTTCTCCCCATATCCCTTGACTCCACTAGCCCCTAGAGCTCTATCTAACTCTCTCTTAAATCCATCCAGTGACTTGGCCTCCACTGCCCTCTGTGGCAGGGAATTCCACAAATTCACAACTCTCTGGGTGAAAAAGTTTTTTCTCACCTCAGTCTTAAATGGCCTCCCCTTTATTCTAAGACTGTGGCCCCTGGTTCTGGACTCCCCCAACATTGGGAACATTTTTTCCTGCATCTAGCCTGTCCAGTCCTTTTATAATTTTATATGTGGCTTGTCCAACCATTGCGTTTAATCTGTCTTCCTAAATCAGTGAACCCTTCTTCAGGCACCAACTGCTGGAGACACCAAAGTCTGAAGAAGGGTCTCGACCCGAACATCACCCATTCCTTCTCTCCAGAGATGCTGCCTGTCCCGCTGAGTTACTCCAGATTTTTGTGTCTATCTTCGGTTTAAACCAGCGTCTGCAGTTCCTTCCCACACGACAACTTCTTGCAGTTTAGTTTAGAGATACAGCACGGAAACAGGCCCTTCGGCCCATTGAGTAATTTTTTCAATTCTTACCGAAGCCAATTGTTAACCTACAAACCTGCAGATCTTTGGAATGTGGGAGGAAACCGATTTGTGGGTTAATTGGCTTCGGTAAGAATTGCAAATTGTCCCTGGTATGTAGGGCAGTGGTAGTGTGCGGGGATCGCTGGTCGATGCGGACTAATATAGTCATGGAGTCATAGAATGATACAGTGTGCAAAAACAGGCCCTTCGGCCCAACTTGCCCACACCGGCCAACATGTCCCAGCTACACTAGTCCCACCTGCCTGCGCTTGGTCCATATCCCTCCAAACCTGTCCTATCCATGTACCTGTCTAACTGTTTCTTAAACCCGGTGGGCCGAAGGGCCTGTTTTCGCACAGTATCTTTAAACTAAACAAAACGTTCTTCAATTTCGATTTGTGGCCATTGATTCAAACCCAAAGCTTAGATAATGTGTGACCTTCAGGAAGAGAATATTTGAACAGCTCGGAAAATACTCTTTCACAACCTGAATGTTCCAAACCGCTCCTCGTCTGCCGAAATAGTTTTCACCTTGAATCTACCGCACAGCAGTGCTCCAATTGGATTGTTTTCTTTACTTCAGTTTAGTTTAGAGATACAGCGCGGAAACAGGCCCTTCGGCCCACCGAGTCTGTGCCGACCAGCGATCCCCGCACACTAACACTATCCTACACACACGGGGGGACAATTTATTACATTTATACCAAGCCGATCGACCTACAAACCCGCACAACTTCGGAGTGTGGGAGGAAACAGAAGATAAACCGAAGCACAAACTCCGTACAGACAGCACCCATAGTCGGGATCGAACCCGGGTCTCCGGCGCTGTAAGGCAGCAACTCTACCGCTGCCCCATGGATTCTCTGGAGCATCAGAAGCCGTCGTTGTGCTAGTTACACTGTCGTCCTGCTAAGTTTCATGGTTTGTATCTACTCGTTGTCACCTTTTCCACCAACAACAATGGACCCTTGTGGGCTCCACCTTTCCTCGATCCTCGTTTTTCTTTTTTAGAAACATAGAGAGTGGTGGGTGTCTGGAATGTGCTGCCGGGGGTGGTGATGGAGGCTGATACGATAGTGGCATTTAAGAGACGTTTTTTGGATAGGTACATGGATATGCAGGGAATGGAAGGAGACTCAAAATGCTGGAGTAACTCAGCGGGTCATGGCAGCGTCTCTGGAGAAAAGGAAATGGGTGTCAGTCTGAAGAAGGGTCTCGACCCTAAACGTCACCCATTCCTTCTCTCCAGAGGTGCTGCCTGACCCGCTGAGTTACTCCAGCTTTTCGGGACAGGCAGCATATCTGGAGAGCAGGAATGGGTGACGTTTCGGGTTGAAACCATTCTTCTCACAGGGGCTGGAGAGATATGGATCATGCGTAGGCAGGGATTACTTTAGATAGACACAATATGCTGGAGCCGTCTTGAGACTGAAGCCTCTCGACCCGAAACGTCACCCATTCCTCCTCTCCAGAGATGCTGCCTGACCCGCTGAGTTACTCCAGCATTTTGTGTCTATCTTCGGTGTAAACCAGCATCTGCAGTTCCTTCCTGACAAGGGATCAGTTCAACTTGACATCACTGGCAGAAAATATAAACTCTGTACAGACAGCACATAGAAACATAGAAACATAGAAAATTGGTGGAGTAGGCCATTCGGCCCTTCGAGCCTGCACCGCCATTCAATATGATCATGGCTGATCATCCAACTCGGTATCCTGTACCTGCCTTCTCTCCATACCCCCTGATCCCTTTAGCCACAAGTGCCACATCTAACTCCCTCTTAAATATAGCCAATGAACTGACCTCACCTACTTTCTGTGGCAGAGAATTCCACAGATTCACCACTCTCTGTGTGAAAAAAAATGTTTCTCATCTCGGTCCAAAAAGACTTCCCCCTTATCCTTAAACTGTGACCCCTTGTTC
The DNA here is from genome assembly GCF_010909765.2 of Amblyraja radiata. Classification (NCBI taxonomy): domain Eukaryota; kingdom Metazoa; phylum Chordata; class Chondrichthyes; order Rajiformes; family Rajidae; genus Amblyraja; species Amblyraja radiata. Next base: position 2,963,951 of record NC_045993.1, on the reverse strand, counting down.
TGGACTTCCCCAACATCTGGAACAATCTTCCTGCATCTAGCCTGTCCTTGTAAGTTTGTAAGATCCCCCCTCAATCTTCTAAATTCCAGCGAGTACAAGCCGAGTCTATCCAGTCTTTCTTCATATGAAAGTGCTGCCATCCCAGGAATCAGTCTGGTGAACTTTCCCGGTACTCCCTGTATGGCAAGCACCTGTAGTCAGGATTGAACACAGGCCTCGCTGTAGTGTTCTGTTAGGCCAAGCATGTGGGTGCTGTTAAATTCACAAGCTCCTTCCTCCACCCATCTTATCGCTTTATCCCTTCTGGTCTTATCTTTCTTCACCTTAAAGACATCTTGGTAATGTGCCTCAGCTACTCCCTGTGGCAACGAGCCTTGATGAGTCTACTTTAGAGATGCAGTGTGGAAACAGGCCTTTCGGCCCACCGAACCCACGCCGACCAGCGATCCCCGCACACTAACACTACCCTACACACACTAGGGACAATTTACACAAACACCAAGCCAATTAACCTACAAACCTGCACGTCTTTGGAGTGTGGGAGGAAACCGAAGATCCCGGAGGAAACCCACGCAGGTCACGGGGAGAACGTACAAACTCCGTACAGACAGCACCCGTAGTCAGGATCGAACCCGGGTCTCTGCCGCTGTGAGGACTGTAAAGCAGCAACTCTACCGCTGCGCCACCGTGCTGCCTGACAACTGTTCCATCAAAAGTTCCTTCTGCATTGAATTTTATTTAGTGACCATCATATCTCTTTGGTAAGACTAGTCTTCGATTTCTATCTCCCCTCCTGCCCCAAGAGCTTCAAATGTCTATGTTCAGTGTAGTTTATTGTCACGTGTACCGAGGTACAGTGAAAAGCTTTTGTTGCGTGCTATCCAGTCAGCGGAAAGACAATACATGATTACAATCGAGCCGTCCACAGTGTACAGATACAGGATAAGGGAATAATGTTTAGTGCAAGGTAAAGCCAGCAAAGTCCGATCAAGGATAGTCCGAGGGTCACCAATGAGGTAGATAGTAGTTCAGGACTGCTCTCTGGTTGTGGTAGGATGGTTCAGTTGCCTGATAACAGCTGGGAAGAAACTGTCCCTGAATCTGGAGGTGTGCGTTTTCACACTTCTGTACCTTTGGCGTGGATCGGACAGGTTTGGAGGGATGTGGACCAAACGGTGGCAGGTGGGACTAGTGTAGATGGGACATGTTGGCCGGTGTGGGCAAGTTGGTTAACAAGTTGATTAATAAGGATGCCAGGAGTTATGGGGAGAAGGCAGGAGAGTGGGGTTGAGAGGGTTAGATAGATAAGCCATGATTGAATGGCACAGTAGACTTGATGGGCTGAATGGCCTAATTATGCCCCTGGAGCTCATGAACATATGGCCCCCTTCTTTCCCATATCCTCTGATTTCTAAGGTGTCTACAAAGTAAATCTATCGTTGCCTTTCAAATTCTTCCAATTAATATCTTGGATGTTACATTAATCTGCAATCCCATCTCAGAGCTGTGACTCTCATTCCTCAGTTAGATCCTTCTCTCCAATGAGTGGAAGTGTGAATCTAATGAGAATGAGAAGGTAAATGAGAATGGGACCATGGGGCAGCGGTAGAGTTGCTGCCTCACAGCGCCAGAGGCCCGGGTTCGATCCTGACTACGGGTGCTGCCTGTACGGAGTTTGCACGTTCTCCCCGTGACCTGCGTGGGTTTTCTCCGGGTGCTCCAGTTTCCTCCCACACTCCAAAGACACGCAGGTTTCTAAGTTAGTTGGCTTGGTGCAATTGTAAATTGTCCCTAGTGTGTGTAGGATAGTGATACTGTACAGGGTGATCGCAGGTCAGCGTGGACACGATGGGCCGAAGGGCCTGTTTCCACGCCGTATCTCTAAAGTCTAAAGGAAAGAAAGTGCTGAGTAGCCAGAATGGCTACAATTCTCTTGGTGTCAGCATTATAAACATTGGTGTCAGTAACAAGGAACTGCAGATGCTGGTTTACCAAGGATAAAACTTAAAGTGCTGGAGTAACTCAGCATCCGCTGAGAACATAGGTAGGTGAGGTTTTGGGTTGGGACCCTTCTTCAGGGTGACAGTGGTGAGTGGGGACAAGTGACTCTCAGTCTGAAGGGTCTTGACCCATTCCTTCTCTCCAGAGATGCTGCCTGTCCCGCTGAGTTACTCCAGCATTTTGTGTCTATCTTCGGTTTAAACCAGCACCTGCACTTTCTGCCTGCCCATTGCCGTGTGTTGCCTTAGATCATCTATTACCCTTTTAAAACAGAACAATTCATACAATGATGCACAATTTTTTATAAAAGCTCGCCAATCTTCATGCCAAGGGCCCCTAAAGCTGAAACCCAGCTGCTTTAGCAGAAGCCGTCATATCCGATGCCAACTGTCCCAACTCTTAATAAAAATGTAATCCAGAAAACACCTCACCACTTCCATCCAAAAATGACTAGGCACCAAATAACCTCAGCCTGTGAAATGGATTCCAGATAGCTGCTGAACCACACAGTTAAATACTAAACAGATGCTCGAGTCAATCGAGCAGAATTCTTATATAAAAAAAACCTTACACATGCTTCAGCAAATTCACACAGAGAGCTTCAGTTCAACGCGCTTTCGCTTTCCACGATTCCCTAACATCTAATTTTAAACTGTTCACGTTGAACTCTTCCTGTCTAATCCCCCTCTTGGTGAGTTTAAGCCAGCCAGTTTCCATTTTATTTCTATCTTGCCTACCTGTGGAATGTCGCCAAACTCCCGGGGCCTGGTTTTGTTGTCGTCAACTAACTGGTTCTTTTTTAGGTGAAATGTTCTCCTCTTCCTTATCCCTCCACCCTGGTCGGGTTCAGATTGGGGTGGGGAGGGAGGGAGGGAGGGAGGGGAAAAGCCTTCAGGAAACAGCGAATCGCTTGTGTGTTTTTCTTTTTTTTTCCTTTTACAAAGAAATCCTCCCCTCCCCTCGCCCAGAGAGAAAGATAGGTTGAAAACAGAATGAAGAGAAAGGGCTGGGCGATTTAAAAAAAAGAAGGAATTGGACCGAAAACAGTTTCTCGTTAAACATTAAACGCTTTAGACCCAGTGTACACTCACGGTGATTCAGCAGCCAAAGTCATCAACAACACGGCTGCGCTGTCAAAATCTATTCAGAGGAAAAAGAGGAATAGCCGGGCCCCTCTCGTTAAACATTCTCGTTAAACATTCAGGGTGGCTTTAGACCCACCCTGAAGATGGACCTTAAACGTGCACGTTTCTCTGACGATCAATCTAACAACAGGGGGACTGTCAAAACAAAAAATCAAACCCCCCCAATCTGTTTAAAGGAAAGAGATTTTTACAGATTTCATTACAGATGTTAAACGGTGGAGTTGGGGGGGGTTCTGGTAGCTACTCACTGTTTTCCAGAGTCGCTGTGCAAGTTGTGCTGTGTTTTAGCCTCCCCTTTGTATGAAAACAAGTCAGTTCCTGGAATCCCGGGTCAGGTGATACACACACACACACACACACACACACACACACACACGCAGATGCCTTTCATTCATAAAAAAAAAACACCGCGCGTCACTGGCTCGCATGCCCATACATGGTAATGAAATGACGTCAGTCGATCCGGTCAAAGGGATGATGTAATGCTTTGGGGGGGGGGGGGAATCCATCTTTGTGCGGGGCAGCCTCTCCCAACCACTGCAGCTGAGGGGCAAAGGTGTGATGCCCCCCTCTGACAGACAAGAGCAAAGATACTAGATGATCTTTGCTCAAGAGTGTGTTCCCAGATAGAACAGTGAAACTCTTACTTGCCGCAGCACAACAGAATGTGTAAACATGTGTAACAAAATTCTGCCTTTACTTTGTGTACTAGTCATGTCTCTACTATTTATTTCATTCCCCTTACATGTTTTTCCTCTACCTGCTAAATTTTTGTAAGGTGTCCTTGAGACTCTTGAAAGGCGCCCATAAATAAAATGTATTATTATTATTATTATAGTACAATAGACAACAGGTGCAGGAGTAGGCCATTCGGCCCTTCGAGCCAACACCGCCATTCAATGTGATCATGGCTGATCATCCCCAATCAGTACCCCGTTCCTGCCTTCTAGATTAGATTAGATTAGATTTCCTTTATTGTCATTCAGACCTTTCGGTCTGAACGAAATGCTGTTGCCTGCAGCCATACATGTAATAATAACAACACACAATAAACACAAATTAACATCCACCACAGTGAGTTCACCTATCCCCCTGACTCCGCAATCTTTAAGAGCCCTATCTAACTCTCTCTTGAAGGATCTTATAGAAACTTACAAAATTATTAAGGGGTTGGACAGGCTAGAGGCAGGAAGATTGTTCCCGATGTTGGGGAAGTCCAGAACTAGGGGTCACAGTTTAAGGATAAGAGGGAAGTCTTTTAGGACCGAGATGAGAAAATCATTTTTTACACAGAGAGTGGTGAATCTGTGGAATTCTCTGCCACAGAAGGTAGTTGAGGCCAGTTCATTGGCTATATTTAAGAGGGAGTTAGATGTGGCCCTTGTGGCTAAAGGGATCAGGGGGTATGGAGAGAAGGCAGGGATGGGATACTGAGTTGGATGATCAGCCATGATCATATCGAATGGCGGTGCAGGCTCGAAGGGCCGAATGGCCTACTCCTGCACCTATTTTCTATGTTTCTATGAAAGCATCCATAGAATCGGCCTCCACTGCCTTCTGAGGCAGAGAATTCCACAGATTCACAACTCTCTGTGTGAAAAAGTGTTTCCTCATCTCCATTCTAAATGGCTTACCCCTTATTCTCAAACTATGGCCCCTGGTTCTGCACTCCCCCAACATCGGAACCGTTTCCTGCCTCTAGCGTGTCATATCCCTTAATAATTATATATATTTCAATAAGATACCCTCTCATCCTTCTAAATTCCAGAGTATACAAGCCCAGTCGCTTGATTCTTTCAACGTATGACAGTCCAGCCATCCCGGGAATTAACCTCGTGAACCTACGCTGACAATAGCAAGAATGTCAAATGAGAGAGATACATCGAATAGTTAGGAAGCAGAACGGCCGTTGTTGCAAAACGACATGGAGTATAAAAATGGGGAAGTTTTTCTGCAATTCACATGATCTTGACAAGATAACACTTAAATTTTCGATAATGCCACTTCTCATTCTTCTAAACTATAGAGAACTATGGGCAGACCAAACAATCTCCCCATATATGGCAGAACTAGGAACCAGTCTGGTGAAGTTTCGCTGCAATTCCTCTCCGCATTCCAACTTCAGAGATCTACTGGATCAGTCAAATGTAATATCCACTTCATCATTTCAAGTTGTCTCCGTTCAATTGTGTTATTATTTAATAATCTACATTTTAGTTTAGTTTAGTTTAGAGATACAGTGCGGAAACAGGCCCTTCGGCCCACCGAGTCCGCACTGACCAGCGATCCCCGCACACTAACACTATCCTACACCCACTAGGGACTTCTTCTTCTGTCGTATGTCTTTTAGACCTGCAGCTCCGTTGAGGTGAGCCAGGCCAACGTGTCATCGTCCAGGTCAATCAGACCTCGTTCACCATTCAGTGGCCGGTGTTTGGGGCAACTGGTGACTATGTGCTCCACTGTCTGTGTTGGGTCCCCACACTCGCAGGAGGCGTTCGCTGTCCACGAGGCCCCACCTCTTCATTGTTACTCCATAGCGTTCGATGCCCGTCCTCAAGCGGTTGAGGGTTGTCCACTGCTTTTGGGGCAGGTCCTGGCCAGGGACGTCCATGGGGTCAATTTCCGCTTACATCAAGCCAATTAACGTTCAAACCTGTACGTCTTTGGAGCGCGAGAGGAAACCGTAACAGCAGAGAAATAGCAGTAAATTGTCCCTCATGTGTGTGTGTGTGTGTGTGTGTGTGTGTGTGTGTGTGTGTGTGTGTGTGTGTGTGTGTGTGTGTGTGCGTGTGTGTGTGTGTGTGTGCGTGTGTGTGTGTGTGTCGGATGGTGTTAGTGTGCGGGGATCGCTGGTCAGCGTGGACTCGTTGGACTGTAGGGCCTGTTTCCGCGCTGTATCTCCGAACTCTCGCCGAGATCGCCAGCGGTGGAGCTTCCATCCTTGTTGGCTTTGGAAGCCACGTTCTCCGGCAAGGAAGCGGCCGTTCCAGGCATCCCAAGCCGCTGAGAGGATTCTCCCGACGCCGGAGCACCGTCACACGGCGAGAACGGCCTGGAACATCGGGCCCTGTAAAGGCAACTGTGGAGGCCTCAATAGGCCCGACTATGGGTGGACATGGGATGGGGACTGGACATTGTGCCTTCCCTCATAATGGGAACCATTGTGGGGGGATGTTTTTATGTTTACATGTCTTTATTACTGTTATGTCTCTATTCTTTATTTCTGTGCTGCATTGGCAAGAAGCATTTCACTACACCTAGGTGTATGTGACCAATCAAATCACCTTTGAACCTTTGGACCTTTGAACTAAACTAACCCAAAATGCATGCTAAGCTAATGTCACATGGACTCGGAAGACTTTACACAATTAAAGTTCTTGCAGAACTCCACAGATACCAGCTGACTAATGAATCATGCCATCTCACATCACCAACAAAGAAAGCTTGTAGTGAAAAACCATTATTGGTAAGCATGAACATCACATGTTTTTAATCAGAAAGATACAGAATGAATATCAACACAGCCTAGTAACTTATCAAATATTCTTACATACACATTCCATGGATTCCCTTGCAGTGAACTTTTAAAACTAGTTACAAAATTGGTAATAAGCAGGACATGATAAACAAGATAAGGAAAAGGTTGGATCATTACTATTGATATATTTGTAAAATGCAGGCAGTTTGTCTATAGTCAACTATTGAAGAAGGATAAATGTTTTGGGTCAGATGCACACAGGGTTTAGATGATGAGCTGGTTAGTCAAAGAACATAAAACATCCAACTGTTTCCTTGATCTTTGTCCTCTCTGATCTCTCGTTTTCACGCCTTACCTTTCCATATCTCTGTGTCTCCCTCTCCCCTGACTCTCAGTCTGAAGAAGAGTCTCGACCCGAAACGTCACCCATTCCTTCTCTCCGGAAATGCTGCCTGTCCCGCTGAGTTACTCCAGCATTTTGTGTCTGTCTTCGATGTAAACCAGCATCTGCAGTTGCTTCCTACATATAGAACAGTACAGCCCAGAAACAGGCCCTTCGGCCCACATTGCCTGTGCTGAACAAGATGAATTGTTCTCCTCTGCCAGCAGGTGATCCAGATGCCTCCCATTCCCTGCCTATCCATGTGCCTATCCAAACGCCTCTTAAATCCTACTATTGTGTCTGCTTCCGCCACCAGACTGAACTTGGAGTTTGAAGAACTGAAGACCTTCAGTCTGAAGAAGGGTCCCGACCTGAAACGTCACCCATCCTTGTTCCCTAGTGCCGCTGCCTGTCCCGCTGAGTTACTCCAGCACTTTGTGTCTATGTTCAAGAACTAGAGATGCTGGTTTATACCAAAGATGGACACAAAGTGCTGGAGTAACTCAGCGGGTCAGGCAGCGTCTCTGGAGAAAGGGGATAGGTGACGTTTACTCCAGCACTTTGCGTCCTTTTGCGTATTAACCAGTTTCTACTTTCAATTTTTCTGTCTTTCTATCATCACAGATTATATATCAGGAGTGGATTGCCCTCGCCTCCAGTGCATGTTTGAATGTTCAGTAACAGAAGTTTTCTTTAGAACTACTGCATGTATGGCTCGGGGCACATGTCATGAACAATGCATTTCAGAGCCATCTTTGAAACAAGGCCTGCCTTTCGACGGAGACATCAGAGTTTGCAGATGTTGCAAATCGAGCAAAAACAAACTGCTGGAAGAACCTGATGGGCCAGGTGACACGTGCAGCAAGGTAGAGTGAAAAGCTTTTTGTTGCACGCTATCCAGTCAGCGGAATGACAACACATGATTACAATCGAGCCGTCCAAGTGTACAGATACAGGATAAAGGGAATAATGTTTTGTGCAAGGTAAAGTCCAGTCAAATCTGATTAAAGAAAGCACCAGATAAATGGAGAGACCAGTGGAAGTCAGCGGAACCATCTATGCTACACCAGTACATCAATGACCCCATGGACGTCCCTGGCCAGGACCTGTCCCAAAAGCAGTGGACAACCCTCAACCGCTTGAGGACGGGCATCGGACGCTATGGAGTAACGATGAAGTGGTGGGGCCTCGTGGACTCTAATAGTGGAAAAGAGGACACTTACACAATTCATCTTTGGTAAGAGTAAGCACACCTTCGGCTGATTACTTTGAATGGTTGTTGTACAGAACATAATGTACCCTTTCTTAAGTTGCATCATCGAACATTCCATTCTAAGTATAGCATTGGGTTAGGTTCACAGGCACCTCCTCCCACCTCATCTACTGTATCCACTGTTCCGGGCGTGGACTCCTGTGCATCGGTGAGACCAAGCGCAGGCTCGGCGATCGTTTCGCTGAACACCTCCGCTCAGTCCGCCTAAACCCACCTGATCTCCCGGTTGCTCAACACTTCAACTCCTCCCTCCCATTCCCACACTGACCTTTCTGTCCTGGGCCTCCACCACTGTCAGAGTGAGGCCCAGCGCAAATTGGAGGAACAGTACCTCATGTTTCACTGGGGCAGCTTACACCCCAGCGGCATGAACATTGACTTCTCTAACTTCAAGTAACCCTTGCTTTGCCTCACTCTCCATCCTGTTTCTCCGACCAGTCGGACTGCCCCCGATCTCTGTTTTATCATGTAAGATTGTTAAGGGTTTGGACACGCTAGAGGCAGGAAACATGTTCCCAATGTTGGGGGAGTCCAGAACCAGGGGCCACAGTCTAAGAATAAGGAGTAAGCCATTTAGAACGGAGACGAGGAAACACTTTTTCTCACAGAGAGTGGTGAGTCTGTGGAATTCTCTGCCTCAGAGGGCGGTGGAGGCAGGTTCTCTGGATGCTTTCAAGAGAGAGCTAGATAGGGCTCTTAAAGATAGCGGAGTCAGGGGATATGGGGAGAAGGCAGGAATGGGGTACTGATTGGGGATGATCAGCCATGATCACATTGAATGGTGGTGCTGGCTCGAAGGGCCGAATGGCCTACTCCTGCACCTATTGTTTATTGTCTATCTCTGTTTGCTTTGTTGTCACCTTCTCCTAGCGTCACCCCCTCCTTATCTCCAGGGATGCTGCCTGTCCCGCTGAGTTACTCCAGCATTTTGCTTCTACCTTCGGTGTAAACCAGCATCTGCAGTTGCTTCCTGCACATTGGGTCAGGATTAGTTCACTCCATTGCTGCTAGTGTTGAGTAGTGAAGTTCTTTCAATACCATTCCATTGGACAGGGGTTGTGGTGTTATGGGACTACAGCCGCAGTCACTCAAGGCGTTCCCCAAGGCTCCGTACTCGGCCCCCTCCTCTTCATCATCTACATCCTCCCCCTTGGTCAGATACTCCGCCACTTCAATCTGGACTTCCACTGTTACGCTGATGACACCCAGATTTACCTTGGCACCAAATCCCCCCACAACCCCCCCCCCTCTCCCATATCAACTCCTGTTTGTCAGCTATAAAAACCTGGATGCAACATAATTTCCTCAAACTCAACAGCGATAAGACAGAATTCCTCCTCATAGGCTCCAAAGCCACACTCAGCAAAATCAATAACCCCACTCTCACCATCGACGGCACCACTGTCTCCCCATCTCCCCAGGCCCGCAACCTTGGCGTGATCTTTGATTCCACCCTCTCCCTTGAGCCTCACATCCGCCATGTCATTAAAACCTCCTTCTTTCATCTCCGCAACATCGCCAAACTCAGACCCTCTCTCACACCTCCCGCTGCTGAAAGACTCATCCATGCCTTCATCTCCTCCCGACTGGACTATTGCAACTCACTTCTCCTTGGCATCAGCTCCACCTACATCAACCGACTCCAACTCGTCCAGAACGCAGCCGCTCGACTCATCACCCACACCAAATCCTGGCATCACATCACTCCAGTCCTCAAACAACTTCACTGGCTTCCCATCTCCCACCGGATCACCTACAAAATCCTGGTCCTCACCTACAAAGCCCTCCACCATCTGGCCCCCCCATATCTCACTGACCTCCTCTCCCCCTACCAACCCTCACGGTCCCTCAGATCCACATCAGCCGATCTCCTCTCCATCCACAAGTCCAACCTCCGCAGTTTTGGGGACAGAGCCTTCTCCAGGGCAGCTCCCAGGCTCTGGAACTCCCTCCCCCAACTGATCCGCAATTCCGTGTCCCTCACCATCTTCCAGTCCCGCCTCAAGACCCATCTCTTCACCTCTGCCTATCCTTAGCCCCACGTCCCCCTCCCCGTCCCTTTTCATCTGTGCATTAATTGCCTCATACTGTGTTTTGTATTGAATTCTGTCTTTACTTTGTGTACTAGTCATGTCTCTACTATTTATTTCATTCCCCTTACATGTTTTTCCTCTACATGCTCAATTTTTGTAAGGTGTCCTTGAGACTCTTGAAAGGCGCCCATAAATAAAATTTATTATTATTATTATTATTATGGGAAGAAGGCAGGAGAAGTGGGGTTAGGAGGGAGTCAGAGATAGATCAGCCATGACTGAAAGGCATAGTAGACTTGATGGGCCGAATGGCCCAATTTTTTTCCTATCACTTGCGAACTTATGAAGTTATGACACTGAAAGGTTTGATAGAGTGAATATGAATAATGAAAGGCCTGGATAGAGTGGATGTGGAGAGGATGTTTTCACTAGTGGGAGAGCCTAGGGCCAGAGGCCATCACTTCAGAATAAAAGGACGTGCCTTTAGAAAGATGAGGAGGAATTTCTTTAGTCACAGGGTGGTGAGTCTGTGGAATTAATTGCCGCAGAAGGCTGCGGAGGCCAAGTCAATGGGTATTTTTAAGGCGGAGATTGACAGATTCTTGATTAGTAAGGGTATCAGGGGATATGGGGAGAAGGCAGGAGAATAGGGTTGAGAGGGAAAGATGATTGAATGGTAGAGCAGCCATGAATGAATGGTGGAATAGACTTTATGGGCTGAATGGCCTAATTCTGCTCCGAGAACTTATGAACATACTAACTAGCAACAGTGGGGTGAGGTGGATCAAAAATACACTGTGGGAACAATGCGATAACACTGAAGAGGGTGCAGAGGGGATGCACCAGGTTATAGCTTTGAGTAGACAGTTACAGCGTGGAAACAGGCCCTTCGGCCCACCCAGTCCATGCCAGCCATTCACACTAGTTCTATGTCATCCCACTTTCTCACCCACTCCCAACACACTAGGTGAAATTTAACGAGGGCCATTTAACCTACAGACCCGCACGCCTTTGCGATGTGGGAGAAAACCGGAGCGCCCGGAGAAAACCCACGCTGTCCCAGGGAGTTGTTGCCTGGGATGGTGTTTCAGTTCTTAGAAGACACTGGAAAGACTGGGCGTTGGTTTTCTTTGAAGCAGAGGAGGGTTGAGCAGGTCTTGATGGATTCTGTGGTGGAACAGTAGTCAAACAGGTACAGGGGGATGAATACGTTTGGGTTCAGAGCTGCAAGGAGAGGCGTTGAATGATTAAAAGGATTATGGTTCTGTGTTTCAATTCACATTCTCTGCTCACAAATCATTGCTCACAAATCTAGTTATAATTGTTGTCAGGAATGTATGTTTGTGACAAATATACAGTAGGATTGTCACTGAAGTGTATGCCAAATAAAGAATTTCACCGTACTTAGGTACTTAGTAATTTTAAGTTTATTTAATTTCATGTTCCATGTATCTTGTTGTGTTTTTATGACTGTCGGCAGACCAATTTCCCTCCTGGGATAGATAAAGTTCTATCATATCGTATCTTATCCCATTGCATCGTATCGTATCGTAGTATTAAGTATACGTGACAATAAACTACAATTGGACCATTGAATGTTTAGTTTCGTTTAGAGATACAGCGCGTTCCCACCGAGTCCACGCCGGCCAGCGATCCCGGCACACTAACACTATCCTACACCCACTAGGGACAATTTACAGTTACTCCAAGCCAATTAACCTACCTACTGTACGTCTTTGGAGTGTGGGAGGAAACTGAAGATCTTGGAGAAAACCCACGGGGTCAAGATTCAAGATTCAAGAGAGTTTATTGTCATGTGTCCCAGATAGGACAATGAAATTCTTACTTTGCTTCAGCACAACAGAATATAGTGGGCATGAATACAGAACAGATCAGTGTGTCCATATACCATTATATAAATAAGGGAGAACAGGGAGAATGTACAAACTCCGTACAGACAGCACCCATAGTCGGGATCGAACCCGGGTCTCCGTCACTGCAAGCTGTAAGGCAGCAACTCTACCGCTGCGCCACCCTGCCGCCTGTTCTATTCACATTAGAATATACACTGTTTATTCTGTGAGCTTCATGCAAACAAGGAATTTAATTGCAAGCTGGTGTATATGACAATAAACTGCTCTTGAATCTGAGTCTTAAACGTTGGCCTTCCTTGCCCCTAAAATACCATTGCCAGACCATGAATATACCGCTTGGAGTGCATACTGTCGTTGTGTCCTTGGGCAATGCACTTCACCCACCTTTGCCTGTGTGTGAATGTGTGTGAGTGATTGGTGGTGGTCGGAGGGGCCGTAGGCGCAGATTGGCAGCCACGCTTCCGTCAGTCTGCCACAGGGCAGCTGTGGCTACAGAAGTAGCTTACCACCACCGAGTGTGACTGAGGAGTGAATGAATAATGCGATGTAAAGCGCCTTGAGTATTAGAAAGGCTCTATATAAATCCCATCCATTATTATTATTATTATATATGAATAAAAAGAAGACCATAAGACATAGGAGCAGAATCATGCCATTCGGCCCATCGCGTCTACTCTGCCGTTCAATCATGGCTGATCTATTTTCCCCTCTCAACCCCATTATCCTGACCTCCCCGTGGCCTTTGACGCACCTTACTAATCAAGAACCTGTGAATCCCTGCTTTAAAAATACCCAATGACTTGGCCTCCGCAGCCGTCAGTGGCAACGAATTCTACAGATTCACCGCCCACTTCTTCAAAATCTTTTTGTAGAATGCAGTCCAGTCACATAAATTGTCTGGTGAAAATGCAGTTTATTTCAGCTATAATTCTTTTTTTTTAAAATATTAATTTTATTAGAAGCAATTGTACAAGGAGAAAGTAATCGACATAACAATTATACAATTTTCGTACAGCTTCAGTTTTGACATTTTATAAACTAATAACTAAATTGGAAAAAAGAAAAAGGGAAAGAAGGGAAAGGGAGATCAGTTATAATTCTTACACATGATCCAAATAAAAATCACAAAATCACATGCCACATGACCTAGTTCAGCTTTTGTAACCTTTGGAAATTCCCAGTATAAACCAAACTGGTCACAAAGGCCACAGCTGACAATGGCCTGTTTCCTTGACCAGCGTTACTTTTTTTGCACATCTTTCATTTATTGTTCTATATCTCTCTACATCCGTCTGTATCTCTTGTTTCCCTTTCCCCTGACACTCAGTCTGAAGAAGGGTCTGGACCCGAAACATCACCTATTCCTTTTCTCCAGAGATGCTGCCTGACCCAGGGAGTTAATCCAATTTTCTGTGTCAATTTCGCTCAAAGTCTATTGCCACTCGGAACCTCTTGGCTCAATGCACATGTACTGTTTTCACCGCATGACCCTGCTTTTTAGTTTTGACCTGGCGACCTGCAGTGAATTAGAAGCTGTACCTATGCAATACTTTGCCCTAAACTTACAGCCCAACAATCTAGTTGGGAATGTTATCTGATTGGACTGACAAGGGTAATAGATCTGTTTTTTTACATGTGAATGTAAAATTGCTACAAATGAACATTGAATGGAATGTCCCGGTACTGAGCAATAAATAACTTTTATTCCTTGATTGTTTTGTTAAAGGTGAAAGTAACAATTGCCCTTTGCATACCTCAGAGTTACTAAATAGCTTTCTGTTGTGGTAATGAGTAAATTATTAGAATTTTAAATGAGTAATCGTGATTAGTTTTTAGTTGCATTTTTGCACTAAGTAGAATAATTTATCTTTTTATTTTGCACTAACTTTTGCATAACTAGCTTTTTTTGCACTAACTTTTGCACCAACATTTTTGCACTAACTAGAATGATTTATTTTGGGTAAAGCGACTTGTGATTTTTAGACTGAGGTGCAAAAGGCAAATGGGTTTATCCAGGGGATAACCGACCACAGTTTTCACTCTTGGTAATTGTGATGGGAGCTGGATTGAGAAAGTGCATTGTGTCATAATTTAATGAGGACATCTGGTCAAAGAGGCCTTGAGTCATGAGTCAATAGTCACGAGAGTCAAGAGTATTTTATTGTCACAAGTCCCGAAACGTAACCATGGAATTCTTACTTTCAGCGGCATGACAGATACACAGTTATATTAACATAGTGGAGTGGATGGTCGTAGAGTCGAAGGGAAGGAGGAATTACTGTCTCCAACTACATTCTATCTTTGTCCCGCCTCTCCCCTGACAACAGTCTGAAGAAGAAGGGTCTCGACCCGAAACATCGGCCATTCCTTCTTTCCAGAGATGCTGCCTAACCCGCTGAGTTACTCCAGCATTTTATGTCTATCTTCGATTTAAACCAGCATCTGCATTTCTTTCCTACACATAGATCATTGTTAGCCGGGGGAAGTTCACAACTAAGAAAACAGAGATAAAATGTAGTCGGAGATAGTAAGACTGTTCGGAGAACTGGAAAGGGGAGGGATAATAATAATAATAAATTTTATATTTAATGGGCGCCTTTCATACAAAATCTCAAGGACACCTTACATAGTAAAACATATAATCGGAGTAAAACAAGTAATTAAAGACATCACAATGACACAAATTAAAAACAGAATTCAATCCAAAAACAGAAAATCAAAAACACAGTGTGAAGAGGGATGGAGAGATAGAGAGAGAGAGAGAGGGAAAGCAAGGGGTTACTTGAAGTTAGAGAAGCCAATGTGTGTCCTATCTGGGGCCACATGACAATAAAACACTCTTGAGTTGCCCAAAGATCATAGAACTCTTGACTCATTGTGTCTCCCTGCCAGCATCAAAGATGGCGCCGGCCATACTGGCACAGCCGCGTGACGCCGCCCCCGCTCCGTGACAGCACCGTGCTGTGGTCCCGCCCCCCGCCGCGCCGCCATTGGTCGGAGCGCCGGCTGTCCGGGCTCTGAGTGGGCGAGGCGGCTGTCCGTCAGGCGGGGGGGGAGGGGGAGGGGGAGGGGCTGGGGTTGGGACGGGGACGGGGTGCGGGGACGGGAGGAGCCGGGCTGCAGGGAAATGGGGAGTGGGTGAAGGTGAACGGTGGTGGTGCAGGTGTCGGTGCAGGTGAGGAGGGGGCGCTGTTGTGGCGGCAGCGGCGCGGGGGGGGGGGGGAGATGGAGATGATGATGATGGAGTCGTTGCCATGGCAGTGGGGGCCTGGCCCTGCGGCGCCGGCAGCAGCAGCATCCCCCCCCCCCCTCATCATCATCATCATCATCATCCCGGGGCCGGGGTTGTGGCCCACACCTGAGACCCAGGCTTTGGCCTTGGTGCTTGGGGCTTGTACTACATTGTGCTTTGAGGCTTGGGGCTTGTACCTAGTACATTGTACCTTGGGGCTTGTACTACATTGTGCTTTGAGGCTTGGGGGCTTGTACCTTGTGCCTTGTACCTTGGGGCTTGTACCTTGTGCCTTGTACCTTGGGGCTTGTACTACATTGTGCTTTGAGGCTTGGGGCTTGTACCTAGTACATTGTACCTTGGGGCCCCTGGGTCTATGGCTTAGGCTTGTGTTTTGGGGCATTTGCTTGGGACGGGACTTCTGTCTTGGTACCCAGGTTTGGTACTTGTAGTACGATTGTGCTTTGGGGCTTGTACCTAGTACATTGTGGCTTGGGGCCCCTGGGTCTGTGGCTTAGGCTTGTGGTTTGAGGCATTTGCATGGGACGGGACCTCTGTCTTGGTACCCAGGTTCGGGGCTTGCAGCCCAAGCTTGGGGCCCTTGGGTCTGTGGATTGGACCTTTGCTTGTGATTTGGGGCTCTAGGTTGGGGCTTGGGGCTTGTGAGCCAAGCGTGGGGCCCCTGAGTTTTGCGGCTTGGAGCCCAAGCTCGTGGCATGGAGCTTGTGGCTTGTGGCCAGAGCTTGGGGCCCAAGCATGGGGATCAAAGTTGTGGCTTGGCAACCCTGGGCTTGGGACCGAGGCTAGTGGCTTGGAGTTCAAGCTTTGGGCCGCGGGCTATGAGTTCCCGGGTTTGTGGCTAAAGCTTGCGGGCCTCGGGGTTAGTCTGGTGTCTTGAGGTTAGGGGCCCCTGGGCTTGTGGCTCCAGGCTTGGGAGTCTAGCTAGAGACAAAATGCTGCAGTAACTCAGCAGGTCAGGCAGTATCTCTGGAGAGAAGGAATGGGTGACGTTTCGGGGTCGAGATCCTCCAGACTGCAGGTCAGGGGAGAGGGAGTCTAGAGATATGGAAGGGTAAGTTCTGGAAACGACAGAAGAAGCAGACTGATTCAAGATTCAAGAGAGTTTATTGTCATGTGTCCCTGACTTATCTATACTCCCAAGCCTTTCCTGACGTCCTCTGAGTGAGGGCTACATGTATATATGTATGTAGTTTGTTTTGTTGTGCTATTCTTCTAACAAATGTAAAGCACTTTGGCCAACGAGAGTTGTTTTTTAAATGTGCTATATAAATAAATGGGACTTGACTTGACTTGATAGGACAATGAAATTCTTGCTTTGCTTCAGCACAACAGAACATAGTAGGCATGACTACAGAACAGATCAGTGTGTCCATATACCATTATATAAATATATACACACATGAATAAATAAACTGATAAAGTGCAAATATACAGATAATGGGCTATTAATGTTCAGAGTTTTGTCGGAACCGAGTTTATTTGTTTGTAATGTATGGCTGCAGAAACGACATTTCGTTTGGACCTCAAGGGGTCCAAATGACAATAAATTGAATTGTATTGTATTAATGGCTGTGGGGAAGTAGCTACTCCTGAACCTGGTCGTTGCAGTCTTCAGGAAAGGAAATGTAGAATGGTTCATTGTTGGCTGAGGGGAAGGCGACAAGGGGGCATACAATCAGTAAAATTAATCAGGATAGTGAAACTAGTCGGAGAACTAGGGTGGGGGGAGGGATGGTGGCAGTCCCTCATTGGCAGACCCCTGGCCATCTTCCTGGTGAATTGCAGTTGTTAGTGTCAAGGCCAAGTGAGTGGTTCCACATACAGAATGTCTTTAGGAATATCACTCCTATGAAACATGCATTCAGGGAACCATAAAAATCGAAATTGATATGGTACAATGCAAAGATAGACACAGAAAGCTGGAGTAACTCCGCAGGTCAGACAGCATCTGTGGAGAAAAGGAACAGGTGACGTTTCGGATCTAGACCCTTCTTCAGTCCCTGGTTAGGGTGGTTAGGTCTCGACCCGAAACGTCACCCATCCCTTCTCTCCAGAGATGCTGCCTATCCCGCTGAGTTACTCCAGCTTTTTCTGCCTATCTTTGGTTTAAACCGGCATCTGCAGTTCCTTCCTACACATGGTAAGCGCGATCTGGGAAGCGCGATTCTCTCCCCCTTCTGCAATCTTTGAAAACATGCTGATGCTAGGCCAATACTCGAACGCCCAGTTATTGCCTGCAAGCCTAACTGAAGTCAGTTGCGTGGGAATCAAGGACAAGGTTGTTGGTCTGGAATAACATTCAGTGCCATGTTAGCATGCGGTGGGTTAAAATATGTTGCAAACCTGAAATTAACCAATGAAACTTTTTTTGTTGTTGTGTATGGCCCTATGGTAATTCGCATATGTACCTTAATTGGTACACGTGACAATAAAATACCTTTGATCCTGGGTCACTCGCAACTCTACCGCTGTGCAACTGCTGTTCCTTTCATTTTGTATGCTTGCCAAATGAGAGTAATAGTTGACATGAGATTTGCATATACTCCATTCTGTTATCAGCCAATATCTTTCCAATCAAAGGCTTATTATTATCGGTGAGTGCATCAATTTGTATTCATTGGCCGCCTGCATTTGCCTAGAAAGCCTCCCGATGCTCTTTCGAGAAGTATCAGCAAACAAACTAGTTGTTCAAGAAGGGACTGCAGATGCTGGAAAAATCGAAGGTGGACAAAAATGCTGGAGAAACTCAGCGGGTGAGGCAGCATCTATGGAGAGAAGGAATAGGTGACGTTTGGGGTAGGGACCCTTCTTCAGACTTCAAACAAACTAGGTCACATAATGAAATATTCAGGTGTATGGAGGTTTATAAAGGACGAGAGGAAGGAGGCAGACAGGTTTAAGGAGGGAATTCCGGGCCTTGTATATCTTTGTTTGGCAGCGAAACAGTCTTGACGCCTGTTCTTCCAAACTAGATGTTGCAACAACAAATGCTAAATGTTGCAACTTACCGAGGTACAATTTGACAGCTGAAAGATTGCTTCTAACTTCTGATCGTATGTAATCTTGTGATTATAATTGGATTAAAATTATTTTAATTCTTTAGCATTGCTGGTGTGCGACTTTGCGACAAATTGGATTTCACTAAACCTGTTTGCTGCTCGTAAGCGCTAACTCGTTGCCTGGCACTTTGATTCTAATCTGGAATAAGCAATGAATATGTGAGAACGAAAGCTAGATACTGTTGAGGTTGGAGATCTGAAATCGGAACTGAGAACGCTGGAAGGATTCACCAGGTCAGGAAGAAAGACACAGCGATGGTGGTGGGGGAAAATTTTAGTTTAGGAAGGAATTGCAGATGCTGGTTTACACCGAAGATAGAGACAAATGCTGGAGTTACTCAGGGGTAGATCTCAACGGAAGGAAGGTCGGCGAGCCCCAGGCGGGTCAAAGAAATGCTTCAAGGACAACATCAAGAACAGTTTGAAGAAATTCCACATTACATCGAGCATCCGGGAGCACATTGCACTGGACAGGCGCTCCTGGAGGAAATCCGTGCAGGAAGGTGCTGCAAGTCATGAAACGGAACTACGCCGTGTCGCAGAGACAACGCAACAGCACCGTAAGGAGAGAGAGAAGGGGGCTCGACGACTACCAACTCCAGTGCCCACCTTGCACCAAGGTGTGTGGATCACAGCTCGGCCTCTACAGACATCTGCAGACCCACAAGTAGACAACCCTATGGAGAGGAGAGGACAGTCGTACTCGTTTTGAGTGACCACCGATGATGAGGAGACGTACAGTCTTTTACCCAATCTATTATGGACACAAATTGATGAGTCTATCTTTAGTTTGGTGTACTTTATTGGTACAATGTTTGGCAGATGCAGTATAATGTGGATAAATGTGAGGTTATCCATTTTGGTGGCAAAAATAGGAAAGCAGACTATTATCTAAATGGTGGCCGACTAGGAAAAGGGGAGATGCAGCGAGACCTGGGTGTCATGGTACACCAGTCATTGAAAGTAGGCATGCAGGTGCAGCAGGCAGTGAAGAAAGCGAATGGTATGTTAGCTTTCATAGCAAAAGGATTTGAGTATAGGAGCAGGGACGTTCTACTGCAGTTGTACAGGGTCTTGGTGAGACCACACCTGGAGTATTGCGTACAGTTTTGGTCTCCAAATCTGAGGAAGGACATTATTGCCATAGAGGGAGTGCAGAGAAGGTTCACCAGACTGATTCCTGGGATGTCAGGACTGTCTTATGAAGAAAGACTGGATAGACTTGGTTTATACTCTCTAGAATTTAGGAGATTGAGAGGGGATCTTATAGAAACTTATAAAATTCTTAAGGGGTTGGACAGGCTAGATGCAGGAAGATTGCTCCCGATGTTGGGGAAGTCCAGGACAAGGGGTCACAGCTTAAGGATAAGGGGGGAAATCCTTTAAAACCGAGATGAGAAAAACTTTTTTCACACAGAGAGTGGTGAATCTCTGGAACTCTCTGCCACAGAGGGTAGTCGAGGCCAGTTCATTGGCTATATTTAAGAGGGAGTTAGATGTGGCCCTTGTGGCTAAGGGGATCAGAGGGTATGGAGAGAAGGCAGGTACGGGATACTGAGTTGGATGATCAGCCATGATCATATTGAATGGCGGTGCAGGCTCGAAGGGCCGAATGGCCTACTCCTGCACCTAATTTCTATGTTTCTATGTCCCATGTACCGAGGTGCAGTGAAAAGTTTCTTGTTGCCTGCTATCCAGTCAGCAGAAAGACTATGCATGATTACAATCAAGCCGTCCACTGTGTACAGATACGGGATAAAGGGAATAACGTTTAGTGTAAAGTAAAGTCCGATTAATGATAGTCCAAGGGTCTCCACTGAGGTAGATGGTATGTCAGGACCACACTCCAGTTGGTGACAGGATGGTTCAGTTGCTTGACAATGTCTTGGTGGCTGATGCTATTGCTTGTGAGAATAACGTTCACATTATTTGCACATTCCAATGGTATTCGGGGAATGAGAACAAGATTACAGACAGTCCTAGAACACAAACGCTGCCTAACTGGTAACCAAGTTTAGTTTAGTTTAGAGATACAGTGCAGAAACGGGCACGGAGTCCGTGCCGACCAGCGATCCCCCTGTACACTAGCACTATCCTACACACTAGGCCCAATTTAAAATTTTACCAAAGCCAATAAACCTACAAACCTGCACGTATAGGAACTGTATATCAGGAGGTGCAAATCCAGAGCCAACAAGATCATGGGGGACCCCTTCCACCCCAGCAACAGACTGTTCCAGCTGCTACGGTCAGGCAAACGCCTCCGCTGCCATGCTGTGAAAACAGAGAGGATGAGTGGGAGTTTCTTCCCAGAGGCCATTAGGACTGTAAACTCCTATCTCACCAGGGATTAACTTACTGTACCAGTTTACTGTTGTGTGATGTCTTTTTAGATTGCTGTTTCTTTTTGTTTTTGTTCTCCCACAAATATGTAATTACCGATCCTGTTCCATTCTGTTTTGTAGTTGTTTTTGCACAATCCGCAAGCATTGCCACTTTTCATTTCACTGCACATCTTGTATGCGTATGTGACGAATAAGCTTGACTTGAGATACAGCGCGGAAACAGGCCCTTCGGCCCACCAGGTCCGCACCGACCTGCGATCCCTGCACACTAACACGATCCTACACCCGTGCCACAGTATGCTGAGCTGGGCACTAAAAGACTAAATGACATCAAGGGCAGGTTAAGACTTGATGCACTCGAGTTTACAGAGAGTAAAATCACATTTAGATGTCCCCCTATGAGTTGTTGGTAATCCTAAAGCCTGTGATACCTTAGACCCATTCACCCTCTGCACATCCAAATGTGTGAATATCCATAAATCGGATATAAAGTAGAAGGCAATAGTCTTTTTGTTTTTAATTACAATTACATTTGGTTTTGATAATATGAAAAAAAAAAGTGAAGCAGAATTTAAAAACTGCCTGGAATGCAGAGGAGAGAAATTGCATGGTTTGGGTGTGATATCTTTCGCAGAAATGAAAATTGAAACTTGCGTCAGCATTTTTGTAAAATATCTGGTACTTAGAAGTATAGCAACAATGAATCTCTGTAATGCACGAGTCATGGGTTCAGTGAACTACCAACTAGAAAAGCAGGTAATCGTGGGATGATGCAAACTTGCCTCAAGGATGCTACTGAAAGGAATTGAAGTCAAGGTTAAATATTCAGTGCCCCACTCAAAGTAAACATGAGAAAGTGGGGATAGAGTTATTAGTGTCATAAGGCACGGAAACAGCCCCTTCAACCCAACTTGCCCAAGCCGACCAATGTGTCCCATCTATCCTAGTCTCACCTGCCTGCCTTTGGCCCATATCCATCTAAACCTTCCCTATCTATACATCTGCCCAAATGTTTTTTAAATGCCTCGACTGTGTCCTCTGGCAGCTCATTCCGTATACCCACCAGCCCCTGTGTGGATAAAGTTGCCACACTTCACACGCTGGGGAGCAATTTGCAGAGGCCAATTAACCTACATACAAACCCGCATGTCTTTGGGGCGTGGGAAGAAGCCGGAGCACCTGGGGGAAACCTCACCGGGTCACCCGAAACGTGCAAACTCCACACAGACAACACCCGAGGTCTCTGGTGCTGCGAGGCAGCAGCTGTGCCACTGTGCCACCCCTCATACTACCAACCCCTCAGGAATGCTTCAATGCTAATATGGCACTTTGGGACATTATGACTGTGAAAGATGGTCTAGTAATGAGATTGACCTCTGTGTTGTAACCAGTGACAATCATTTTTATCAAAATAAGTTGATAACCAAAGTTGGGAAGCTTTTCACTGCATCTCAAGAGTCAAGAGTGTTTTATTGTCATATGTCCAAGACAGAACAATGTAAGTCTTGCAGCAGCACAACAGAATATGTAAACATAGTACACTGTAAACAATATAATAAATGAGAAAAAAGTTCAGTGTGTGTGTGTGTGTATATTATATATCTATCTTCTATATTACTAAAAGTCTGATCTTGACCGCTTTTGGCCCACCGTGCTACGATTTCTGAGAACACCGCCACCTACGGCCGTCATTCTTGGCCACCTCTCTCAGAGCCCCCCTCCGACCTTCCGGGACCGGAGGATTTTTCCCATTGATGAAAAATCAGAGAGATATTAATGTTTTAAAAAATTCCCTATTCTCTCTGCTGCCCCCGCCGACAGCAGGGGGGAGGGACTATAAAACCCGGGGATTATCGCTCAGTCTCTGCCAGACCCAGGAAGCGACCCAGGAAGCGAGAGGGTCACGGCTCTCTGAGCTGTGCATAACACTGAACGCACGTATATTCCACGGTGAGTCCCCTCGATGCGGCTGTAAAGTGGCTGCTGCCCAATTGTTTGCCTCGCCTTTATAAAAAGTTTGTGTTCAGAAAATGAATTTTGGTTGTCGGGTGGCTGCAGCCAAATCGTTTGCCTCGCCTTTTAAAAAGTTTGCGTTCACAAAATGAATTTTGGTTGTCGGGTGGCTGCAGCCAACTTGGTAAACCAGTACCTTCGGCCCACAACACCCATACTTGCGCAACAGAAAGCCCCCCCCACTGGTGAGCAATATTGGAATTGGTGGAGAGGTGGAATATTGCGTTGGTGACCAGCCCTCCCGTGTGATGCAGGGACCCAACGGGTCCCACTTAGTCTAATATATATATATATGTATATATATATGTATATATATATGTGTGTATATATATATATATATACACACACACACACACACACACACACTGCTCGCACACGCTCTAATAGTGTAAAAAGAAAACCAATATGGCACTTTGTAGTTCATAGCTTATTTGGAGGTTGTCGTCCTTAACAGTCTGATGGCTGCAGGGAAGAAGCTGTTCCTGAAGTTGAATGTTACAGTACACATGACAATAATTAACTAATCTAGCATGTTTTTTTTCTCCTCTCATTCCTCCTGTGCCCCTCCTCCGTGCCCATTCCCTGTCCCAACTCACCCAAGGTCCCGTTGCCGAGGGTCGCCGCAGAGATGCAGTTCTTTGGCCGCCTGGTGGAGAGGCTGAACACCGTGACCAACCTCTTCGCCAATCCTTACCGGGTGCGGGAGGTGCCGTTGTCTGCGTATGCGCCTCAGCACAGGGTCATGGACGACGGACAAGTGGTGCTCTACAGAACCGCCCAGTCCTGGGACTGCTTGCTCATCAATCCAAGCGCACCTCACAATGCTTTGAGGTGAGGATCTTTTGTAGGCAATCTATCAGCCATTCGCAAACACCCTGAAATGCAGAGCCACACTTTGCAAGGATGTATTTCTGTCGTGACACAAATCTAGAATGAGTTCTAAGGAAGTGGAGGTGATGATGGGCTTTCTTTATGATTGCATCAATATACAAAATTAGACTTTGGAGTTAATTAAACGATTCCATTATTGAAAAGTGCACAAATCAATCACATGTAAAATGCGAGATGAATAGACAATAGACAATAGGTGCAGGAGTAGGCCATTTTGCCCCTCGAGCCAGCACCGCCATTCAATGTGATCATGGCTGATCATCCCCAATCAGTACCCCATTCCTGCCTTCTCCCCATATCCCCTGACTCTGCTATTTTTAAGAGCCCCATCTAGCTCTCTCTTGAAAGCATCCAGAGAACCTGCCTCCACCGCCCTCTGAGGCAGAAAATTCCACAGACTCACCACCCTCTGTGAGAAAAAGTGTTTCCTCGTCTCCGTTCTAAATGGCTGACTCCTTATTCTTAAACTGTGGCCCCTGGTTCTACACTCCCCCAACATCAGGAACATGTTTCCTGCCTCTAGCGTGTCCAAACCCTTAACAATCTACAGACGAAGAAGGGTCTCAACCCGAAACGCCACCCATCCCTTCTCTCCAGAGATGCTGCCTGTCCCGCTGAGTTATTCCAGCGTTTTGTGTCTCTCTTCAGTGAGGTGCCTTTACAGGATAGACAAGCCGTCACAGGCAACTCGAGATTCTCCTGGTCTGGTTTATCCCACCTTGCTTTCACCAGGGTCAAGTTGTGAGGCAGGATTAGAAACAAATTGGAAATGGATTGCCAAGAATTTAGGGTCTGGGCTGAATTGGCCGAGGTTTTCAGGGAACTGAATGGAGAGTTAGGGGAAGGCAAATTCCAGTGGTTGGGGAATCCAGAGTTTGTGTAAGACTTTGTGGAGTGAACATTTCTTTCCACACAGATGATGGTAGGAATTTACAATACTCTGTGTAAATGTCAACTCATGGTAAATCGGTTGTTTTGGTTTTGTTGAGCTGTAGTGGGCTGCACAGCGGTGCAGCTTGTGGAACAGCTACCTCACAGTTCCAGTAAACCCGACCTCCAGTGCCGTCTTTGTGGAGTTTGCAACTATCTTTGGTGTAAACCATCATCTGCAGCTTCTCCCTACACATTTTGTCCTGGTTATATCCCTAACAAGATTAGTACATCTCAGGGCATCGGGTCCAAAATAGATTTAACTGGAAAAGAATATAGCCCTTTATCTTAGGAAGACAAAAATGCTGGAGAAACTCAGCGGGTGAGGCAGCATCTATGGAACAAAGGAATAGCTGATGTTTCGTGTCGAGACCTAAAAAAATGAAGAACTTATTCTTCAAATGAAAACTAGTTTTTCACTAAGAGAAGGGGCTATATTCATTTTGCCTTTTACATTTTTTTTATTTAACGCATGACAAAAGCTAATTTTGGATCTATGAGCATGCATTAAGTCTGGAACGGGGGTGGGAGATTGCAACCTTCACGTGGTCCGCCCTGTTTCGACGAATGCAATCAACCTGCCGTGCACAATCAAGTAAGATCAAATAGAACAAGTTGTCCTACAACTTTAGTCTGTGCACGCCATACGCAAGAAGAAGTCTGGAACTATCTACCCTTGCTTTCCCCTACCTCTCACCCACTTATTGACCCATGTTCCAATCGAGGTTCTCCACTGAGCGACTCTCTTTTCACCCAGAGAGTTGTGAATCTGTGGAATTCTCTGCCAGAGAAGGCAGTGGAGGCCAATTCATCGGACATATTCAAGAGAGAGTTAGATTTA
This sequence comes from Amblyraja radiata, assembly GCF_010909765.2. Taxonomy (NCBI): domain Eukaryota; kingdom Metazoa; phylum Chordata; class Chondrichthyes; order Rajiformes; family Rajidae; genus Amblyraja; species Amblyraja radiata. The sequence continues at coordinate 2,938,430 of NC_045993.1, read as the reverse complement.
GCTCTTAGGGCTAATGGAATCAAAGGATATGGGGAGAAAGTAGGAACGTGGTACTGATTTTGAATGATCAGCCATGATCATATTGAATGGTGGTGCTGGCTCGAAGGGCCGAATGGCCTACTCGTGAACCCATTTTTTCTCTTAAGTTTTTATGTTTCTGTTTATATGGAGCATTTAACATAGCGAAAACATCCAAGAGTTATTTGCAGGGCTATCCAGAAGAAAAAAAAACCAGGCTAGGCCATGTAAGGAAGTGTTGGGGTTGGTGAACAAAACATTAGTTGTTTCCAAGAAGGAGAGCGAGGTGGAGAGGTTTAGGACGGGAGCTAAGAGCACTGGTAGCTAACGGGATGTTTGCCAAAACCGGAGCAATTATATTCAGGAAATAAGAGGAGCTCACGAACACGATTATTTTGTTGGATTACTGGGAGAGAGGAGATTGCAGCATTAGTAAGAGGTGAAGTCAATGGAGGAGTTGGGAAACAAGGTTGGGGCTTTGTTAAAGCTGTGGGCGCAAAGGTGGCTCGGAATTCTCGCAGTACTTTCTCCCCCTTTAGTAATCCCAGTCGATGTATGTAAAGCAACTTTGGTTGTGGGACAAAGCCCAGAGGCAGTTGGGTTGGCAGCAACAAAGTTGTTTTGGCTGCAGTCTTCTCCTTTCCTTGGGTGAGTGTGTTCTGCGGTGCAAACAAGACAATTATAACGGCAGGAGATGGAAGTATCACAGCATAAAGTTGTTTTCAAACATGTTTCTTGCTACCAGGATGTTGTAGATGAGCATTCAGAACATATTTTTAGTTTAGAAAATGGTGATTGAAGTGATGAACTATATCTTCAAAGGTAGACAAAAAATGCTGGAGCAACTCAGCCGGTGAGATAGCATCGATGGAACGAAGGAATAGGTGACGTTGGCTCCATAGATGCTGCCTCACCCACTATTCTTCGCTACATAGATGCTGCCTCACCCGCTGAGTTTCTCCAGCATTTTTGTCTACCTTCGATTTTTCCAGCATCTGCAGTTCCTTCTTAAACAATTGTATCTTCAAAATCACCACCAGTCGAAGCTCGAAGGAAAGATTGAAGCATAAATGGTATTAGAAATTCTTTATGTTCACATGTTTTAGGAGCAGAATTAGGCCATTCGGCCCAACGAGTCCATTCCGCCATTTAATAATGGCTGATCTATCTTTCCCTCTCAACCCCATTCTCCTGCCATCTCCCCACAACCCTTGACACTCGTACTAATCAAGAATCTATCAACCTTCACTAATGGGGTTAGGAGGGAGGGATAGATCATCCATGAGTGAGTGGCGGAGTAGACTTGATGGGCCTAATTCTGCTCCTTTCACTTATGACCTTGAGTGAATTAGACAGCACCTGAAGTTTATGGAAGCGGCCATTCCCAATCCTTTTCTCGTTTATTCTCCTGTTCTCTTGTGCTCGCAGGTTGTTCCAGTTGAGCTCTGAAATAGAGGCAAGAACCGTCTTCGTGCAGTTTGCAGAGAAGATCAGGCCATTCTACGAGATCTCGCCGGAGTCGCTGAAACTGGACACGGTGCAGCAGCTGACGGACTGCTTGCGAAGCCACCCGACCTGGCCCTTGGCCCACGTGGCTGTGGAGATGGGAATGAAGGACAGCTTCCGTCACAATCACATCATGCGGTAATGGATTTGTGTCGGGCCTTATGAGCCCAGTGGTATGAATGTTGATTTGTCGTGAAGATAGACGCAAAAAGCTGGAGAGAAGGAATGGGTGGCATTTCGGGTCGAGACCCTTCGTCAGACTGATTTGTGCTAATGGATTGTGTTGAATAGAATAGAATATTCCTTTAATAATCCTTTTCAGGAAATTATTTGCCACGACAGCTTCAAGACAAACATAACATAACACCACGCTTTCATACATAACAAGTTAAAATACGTTAAAATACAAGTTAAAATACAATTAATTTAAAAAAAGTGCAGTTATTTGTGCTCATTAAAAAGTCTTATTAAAAAGTCGGACAGTGTAGGTGACAATAAAAAGGTACGACTCTTTGGGCGACTACTCACGTCCATACAGGCTTCACGTGTCGATATGTCACGGGGTGACGCCTGTATGGTCATGAGTAGTCGCCCAAAGAGTCGTGCCTTTTTCTGGTCGCCGCTGGATTTTCAACATGTTGGAATTTTTTGGCGACCTGCTGCGACTATGAAGGGTGCCGGCAGTCGCCGAAAAAGTCGCCGAAAAAGTGGGACATGCCCTTTACACTATCCTACACACACACAAGGAACGAACAGCTTACAATTTTACCGAAGCCAATTAGCCTACAAACCTGTACGTCTTTAGAGTGTGGGAGGAAAGCGGAGAAACCCCACACAGGTCACGGGAAGAAATTAGAAACTCCGTACAGACAGCACCCTTGGTCGGGATCGAACCTGGGTCTCTGGCGCTAAGAGGCAGCAACTCTACTGCTGCACGATACAATCTGCAACATCCAGGTTCAGAAACACAAGTTTAAACAAACTCTGAACTATAACAACCTATTACACTTTATCTGTTTACTGATGTGTGTGTGTATATACACACATCATATATATATATATACACACACACACACACACACACACACACACACACACACACACACACACACACACACACACACACACACACACACACACACAAATATATATAAATAAATAAATAAATAAAAATATATAGATAATATACATGTATATGTATAAAAAATAGTAAAATAATAAAATAATTTATATATATAGATCCACATCAGCCGGTCTCCTCTCCATCCACAAGTCCAACCTCCGCAGTTTTGGGGACAGAGCCTTCTCCAGGGCAGCTCCCAGGCTCTGGAACTCCCTCCCCCAACTGATCCGCAATTCCGTGTCCCTCACCATCTTCCAGTCCCGCCTCAAGACCCATCTCTTCACCTCTGCCTATCCTTAGCCCCACGCCCCCCTCCCTTTTCATCTGTGCATTAATTGCCTCATACTGTGTTTTGTATTGAATTCTGTCTTTACTTTGTGTACTAGTCATGTCTCTACTATTTATTTCATTCCCCTTACATGTTTTTCCTCTACATGCTCAATTTTTGTAAGGTGTCCTTGAGACTCTTGAAAGGCGCCCATAAATAAAATTTATTATTATTATTATTATTATAATATATATATATATATATTCTATGGTATATGGACACACTGATCTGATCTGTATTTATGCCTACAATGTCCTGTTGTGTGCTGCAACAATGCAAGAATTTTGTTGTCCTATCTGGGACACATGACAATAAACTCACTTGACTTGACTCTTGCATGTTTTCTGTTGGAGTGTCCACGGACCGTGAGAATAACATGCAATTCTGCGTGCAGCTGCATCAACGACACGGAGAGCGAGGAGGGCATCACCCCTATCCACCTGGCCTGCAAGAAGGGCGACGTTGACTGCGTCCGTGAGCTTGTGGAAGGCTGCGGCGTTCGCTTGGACGTGGCGGATAAGAACAGCGAGACGGTCTATCACTACGCTGCCACGCAGTCGAACTGTCAGATCATCGAGGTACGCACCAAATTCATCAACCATTCTTGGGGCCTGCAACCGTGTCAAACGTTACGGGGAGAAGGCAGGAGAATGAGGTTGAGAAGGAATAAATAACTCGGCCATGATCGACTGGCTGGGCAGACTGGATGGGCAATATGGTCTAATTCTGCACCTGTGTCTTATGGTCATGAAATGTTAGCTCTCTTTTCCCCTCTCTCTGCAGATGCTGTCAGACCTGCGTCTTTCCAGCATTTTGTTTCTTTTTTAATCCATACTTCTTGCAGAGTTTTTCATCCTCGGAAGAAACACTGAACCAACATGCCGAATGACTCAAATGATACATTCGGACACTTGCAGCCAATTCCTGAAAGCTTTTTCGATAGAACACAAAGATTAAGCACTTTTTTTTTCGCTTGTGACCTTCACAAGGAGATAGGAAGGAATGAAATGCCTGGATGTACACAAAATGCTGGAGTAACTCAGCGGGACAGGCAGCAACTCTGTAGAGAAGGAATGTGTGATGTTTCGGGTCTCGATATAATTTAGTTTAGGAAGGAACTGCGGATGCTGGTTTACACCGAAGATTGACCCAAAATGATGGAGTAACTCAGTCAAGGAATGAGTGATGTTTCGGGTCGAGACTCTTCAGACCCGAACCGTCGCCCATTCCTTCTCCCCAGAGATGCTGCCTGTCCCGCTGTGTCACTCCAGCATTTTGTGTCTATCTTCGATTTAAACCAGCATCTGCAGTTCCTACCTAAACTAAACACAATGAAATGCCTGATCTTTGCTGAGATCAGAGGCTGTAAAGATTGCCACATTTTGGCCAAACTTCTAGCAACGCGAGGCAAAGATTTGCGACGTATTGGATGGGACAAGTGTTTAGTCTGCTGTAAGATTGACTTCATTATTTGAGCTTCCCCAGCCAATATTTAGTACGACAGAATTTGGAGTGGGATTTCATGTCTAGTGATCTGTGCATTCCTGCCTAATCTGAAAACATGACGTTTGTCTGGGATAATTTCTGCAATGATAGTTGTGTAATTAATAAACTTGTCTCTGCATTTGATGAAAGAAGCAATTAATGCCTTTGTCTCCAGAGATACTGCCTGTCTCGCTGAGTTACGACAGCACTTTGTGTTAAGCTCTAAAGGAGATGAGGAGGAATTTCTTTAGTCAGAGGGTTGTGAATCTGTGGAATTAATTGCCACAGAAGGCGGATTTTGACAGATTCTTGATTAGTACGGGTGTTGGGGATCAGGAGATATGGGTTAGTGCATGAAAGTGGCAATGCAGTCTGAAGAAGGGTCTCGACCCGAAACGTCACCCATTCCTTCTCTCCGGAGATGCTGCCTGTCCCGCTGGGTTACTCCAGCATTTTGTGTCTATCTTCGGTTTAAACCAGCAACTGCAGTTCCTTCCGACACAAAAGACCAGCCATTTTCTAAATGTTTAAGAAGAAACTGCAGATGCTGGGGAAAATGGAAAGTAGACAAAAAATGCTGGAGAAACTCAGCTGGTGAGGCAGCATCTATGGAGCGCCTAACATCGTCTACTCCTTGTCTCCATAGATGTTGCCTCACCCGCTGAGTTTCTCCAGCATTTTTTGTCTACTAGCCATGATCTCAATGAATGGTGGGGCAGTTTTGAGGGATATAATGGCACAATGCTGATTCCATTTATGATGTTCTGATCAATTGAAACCAGCTCATCTGTCATCAACGATGACCTGGCAGGATAAACATGCTCTGCTGCATTAGAAAAGGATGTCTGAATTAACTAGTTTGACTTGAAGTCATTATCGAGATGTTAACTAGATCCATGTGTGTTCTCTAAACCACCATCCTTTGACTTGGCACACAATGATCTGTGAATCTTGCCATGTCTCCCACTAGTCCATTATTGTTAGGCTATGGGGTGCGAGTTCCAGTGTTCTGATGCTCATTGGAAGCTGACTTGAGGCCTTTACTATGACCCCTTTAGTTAAGACCATTTAGCTTGCACGCTGTTGTATATATTTGTTCTGGACGCCAGCCCGGGAGTCGAGTGGTTCAGCGACCATGACTATGCCCGCAGCCACCTACTAAAGCGCATGGGGGGGGAAAACAAAACCCTGATCTTATTTGCACTTATTTCATGTCTGTTTTTAATTTGCAGTTGTTGAGTAAACAGCATTCTATCGGAGTGAATCACTTGAGCAACAATGGCGAGACGCCACTTCACATCGCTTGTCGGTTGGGAAAATCTGATGTCGCCAAATCCTTGCTCCTCTGCCAAGCCAGGTGCAACATTGCTGGATCACAGGGGTATCCCATTCACACGTCCATGAAGTTCAATCAGGTTGGGTAAGGACTGAATTCATGTGCAGGTGTCTCTCTGGCTGTATCTCCAGAATCGGGCAGCATGGTGGCCCAGCGCAGCACAGGCAGTTGCTGCCTTGTACACTCTGAAATTTAGAGGGATGAGAGAGGATCTTATTGAAACATATAAAATTATTAAGTGTTTGGACACGCTAGAGGCAGGAAACAGTGTTCCCGAAGTTGGGGGAGTCCAGAACCAGGGGCCACACAGTTTAAGAATAAGGGGTAAGCCATTTAGAACGGAGATGAGGAAACACATTTTCACCCAGAGAGTGGTGAGTCTGTGGAATTCTCTGCCTCAGAGGGCGGTGGAGGCCTAGTTCTTTGAAGAGAGAGCTCGATATGGTTCTTAAAGATAGCGGAGTCAGGGGATATGGGGAGAAGGCAGGAACGGGGTACTGATTGGGGATGATCAGCCATGATCACATTGAATGGCGGTGCTGGCTCGAAAGGCCGAATCTTGACCTACTCCTGCACCTATTGTCTATTGTCTGTAAATTAGTAGCCTGGACAATGCCAACACGTGTGACTTTCCCATTGTGTTTTCTTGTCTAGCTGTGCCGAGGCGATTCTTGAAGCCGATCCGAAGCAGGCCCATAGTGCGGACGCTCAACATGGGGGAACTCCTCTTCATTGGGTCAAAAAAGCCGAGGTTATTTTCCTTTTTAAAGCCCTTGCTTACTATCTCTTTAGGAAAGAACTGCAGATGCTGGAAAAATGGAAGGTGGACAAAAATGCTGGAGAAACTCAGCGGGTGAGGCGGCATCTATGGAGCGAAGGAATAGGTGACGTTTCGGGTTGAGACCCTTCTTCGGACTGATGAAGGGTCTCGACCCGAAACATCACCTATTCCTTCGCTCCATAGATGCTGCCTAACCCGCTGTGTTTCTCCAGCATTTTTGTCTACCTTTGCTAACTATCTCACTCATATAAGCTTGGATAGGGCCAAGTGTATTAGCTTTAACTCAATACTGCTTTATAGCAGTGTGTTGCCTTTCAACAATACTTCATTTATTGTGCAAAGGTTTATTTTGTTCTGGGGTTCAATAGTTCTTTATTATCCCAGTAATACAGGGACATTCTTTTTTTTGCATGCAGTTCAGTAAATTATTTCTGCACACAAGTACAATCCCATATTAAGTACAGAGTGTATAGAAACGCTGGCACAGTGGGAGTGGCGCAGCGGTAGAGTTGCTGGCTCACAGCGCCCGCGACCCCGGTTCAATCCTGACCACGTCTGCTGTCTGCACGGAGTTTGCACGCTCTCCCTGTGACCGCGTGGGTTTTCTCCGGTTACTCCGGTTTCCTCCCACACTCCAAAGACGTGCAGGTTGGCAGGTTAATTGGCTTCAGTAAAATTGTAACTTGTGTGTAGGATAGTGCTAGTGTACGGGGTGGTCACTGGCTGGCGCAGACTCGATGGGCTGAACGGCCTGTTTCTGCGCCGTATCTCTAAAGTCTAAATAGTTGACTGAGACCATATACAAGAGTCACTGGGTTTGGTGCCATTTTCAAAGTGCAAGCTGCAGCTGACCCTAGTTGCAGGCGTTGCCTCCATTTGATTCATCCACCGAACCATCATCCCTCTCCTCGCCCGGCCACCTTCAGCCTCTGTGCCCCAGGGGTGCCTCCCTTTATCATCCCTTTGTTTAGGTTAGAGACACAGCGCTGGAAACAGACCCACCAAGTCCACAACGACCGGCGATCCACGCACGCTAACACTATCCTACTGCACACACTAGGGATAATTTTTCCATTTATAACCAAGCCAATTAACCTACAAACCTGCACGTCTTTGGAGTGTGGGAGGAAACCGAAGATCTCGGAGAAAAACCACGCAGGTCACGGGGAGAAGGTACAAACTCCGTACAGACAGCACAGGATCGAACACGGGTTTTTGGCCTTGTACGCGTGTGTAATGCCCCTGTCCCACCTAGGAAACCTGAACGGAAACCTCTGGAGACGGTTCCTGGAGGTTGCAGGTGGTTGCCGGAGGTTGCAGGTAGTGGAAGCAGGTAGGGAGACATGACAAAAACCTCCGGGAACCTCACAGAAACCTTGGGTGGGGCGCAAAGACTCCAGAGGTTTCCGTTCAAGTTTCCTAAGTGGGACAGGGGCAGCAACTCTACCGCTGTGTTCTTGCGCCCGCCATCGTCAACTACCTCCACCTTCCTCTCCGGTCTCCGGGGATAAGCAGGGGTCGGGCTCAGCGGCTTCCTTCCACGGGCGGTTTTCCGCAGTGGGCGAGCCCGGCCCTGCCGCGCAGCGCGACGGGTTTTGAGAGCCGCCTTCGTGATTGCAAATTGTTCCGCCGTGGAATAACGGCGTTGTGTTGATGGGACTATTTCAGATGATTCGGCTGCTGATGGACCACGGATGTAGCTTGAACTACCTGAGTAAGACTGGGGAGACGCCCTTGCACATCATGGTGAAACGCGAGCGTTTCGAGTGCGCTTTGGCACTGCTGGTGCACGGGGCCGACACGAACGTAAAGGGACAGAGTGGTAATACTCCTCTTCATCTTGCCATGAAGGTCAGTGTTTTTCCAATACTTCACTGAATTGTCAATCAGTCAGCAGTCAAAGTCAACTTTATTCGTCCCTTGCACATTACATGCAGTGAAATGAATTTGCCAGCAGCGATACACTTAAAAAGAACACACAATACACAATAAAATTTGACACAAACATGCAAGTGCGCGTTAGTTTATAGTCACTAAATGTATTCCTCATTATCTTTTGTGTGTGTGTTGTTTTCTCCAACTAGCCATCCCATTAAAATGTACCGGAAGAATCATAGTGAGGAACTGTGGGGAAGGTTGGGCTGAGATAGGTGCGAGGATCGCAATATATGGAAAAGCTTACAGGAAGAACTGTCCAGTTAGATTGCCTTTATTTCTAAATTGTCCTGAATTCATTTACATACTGATGACCTTTTCCATTCTTAATGGCATACGGTCAGAGGGAGATCCACACGGGAACAGGCCATTCAGCCCATGGGGCCCATGTTGACCATCAGCCACCCATTTACACTAATACTACATTGATCCCACTTTATTCTTTCCATCAGTGTCTTCCCCCCCCCCCCCCCCCCCCCCCCGCACAGGATCCGTTACTCACCTACACACAGTGGCCAATTAACCTACCAAACCTTTGGGATGTGGGAGGAAACGGGAGCACCCAGGAAAACTCGCACAGTTCACAGGGAAAATAGACAATACTGGCCGTCAGGACTGAACCCCAGCTGTGTGCTGAAACCTTTCAAATTGCTGCCTTGGTCTTCGTCATAGAGCATTGGAAACGAGCCCTTCAGCCCAACTTGCCCACGCCGAACAACATGCTCCATCCACACCAGTCCCACCTGCTTGTGTGTGGCTCACATCCTTCTGAACCTATCCTATCCATATATACCTGTCCAAACATACCTGCCTCAACTGCCCCCTCTGGCAGTTTGTTCTATAAACCTACCGTCCTATGTTTAAAGAAAGTTGCCCATCAGGTTCCTATTAAATGTTTCTCCCCTCACCTTAAACCTATAACCTCTGGTTCTTGACTCCCCAACGCTGGGGAAACACTAGATGTATCCTCTCTATTCCTCTCATGATCTTATACACCTCTAAAAGATCACCCCTCATCCTCCTGTGCTCCAAGGAATATAGTCCTTGCCTGCTCAACCACTCCTTATAGCTCAGGGCCTTGAATGTTGGCAACACCCTTGTATATCTTCCTTGCACCCATTCCAGCTTAACAACATCTTTCCCCTACGCGGTGACCAAACCCGCACACAGTTTGCATTAACCAACCTGATCTCCCGGTGGCTCAGCACTTCAACTCCCCCTTCCATTCCAAATCCGGCCTTTCTGTCCCGGGCCTCCGCCATTGCCAGAGTGAGGCCCAGCGCAAATTGGAGGAGCAGTACCTCATATTTCACTTGGGTAGTTTACACCCCAGCGGTATGAACATTGACTTCTCCAATTTCAGGTAGTCCTTGCTTTCTCCCTCCTTCCCCTCCCCTTCCCAGCTCCCCCACAGCCCACTGTCTCAACCTCTTCCTTTCTTTTTCCCGCCCCCCCCCCCGACATCAGTCTGAAGAAGGGTCTCGACCCGAAACGTCGCCTATTCATTCTCCATAGATGCTACCTCACCCGCTGAGTTCCTCCAGCATTTTTGTCTGCCTTCGATTTTTCCAGCATCTGCAGTTCTTTCTTCAACACAATACTCTAAATGTCTCTTCACCAATGTCTTGTACAACGGTAATATGACCTCCCAACTTTATGCTAACTTCGAGTAATTGAAAAGGAACAGGCTTTATTTGTCTCTCCAAGAATGTGCCTTAATTGCAACTTGGTTCGCTGAGTTTATAAAGATCTGAGAAAGATAATTGCAATGTTTGCAATTTCTGTAAGAATTCCAATCTGTTACGTAATGCTGCTTGGAATGTATTTTAACCTCGAGGTGCATCAGATAAACGAGACCATCTAGAGTCAATTAGCACAGAAACAGTCCCAGTCTGCCCACTAACTCTTCGCTAACTATCCCACATTTATTAAAACCAACCCGACACTAATCAAATGCTATTCTCCCCACATTACCATCAGCCCTTCTCGGTTTCAGTCACTCACCTACACACTGGAACAATATACATTGGCTAATTGAATGCCTAACCTGCACGTCTTTGGGATGTGGGAGGAAACCAGAGTGTCCGGAGAGAAGACACACACAGTCACAGGGGAGGTCATGCAAACTCCACTTAGATGCTGCCTGACCTGCTGAGTTATTCCAGCATTTTGTGCTGCATTCTGTGTTGAAGGGGTCCTGCTGGCTTTCCCCACACAGGCACTAGAGGTACTATGCCCTGATTCCATCATCTTGATTTAATATATGTCAGCTCATGCAGCAGGATGTGACCTAATTGAATGGTAAGTTAGACAAAAAGAAGGAATTTGTATGATTTCCCAAAGACGGGTTTAGTTTAGAGATACAGCGCGGAAACAGGCCCTTCGGCCCACCGAGTCCGCACCGACCAGCGATCCCCACACACTAACACTACCCTACACACACTAGGGACAATTTTTTAACATTTATACCAAGCCAATTAACCTACAAACCTGTACGTCTTTGGAGTGTGGCAGGAAAGTGAAGATCTCGGAGGAACCCCACGCAGGTCACATAGAAACATAGACAATAGGTGCAGGAGTAGGCCATTCGGCCCTTGGAGCCTGCACCGCCATTCAATATGATCATGGCTGATCATCCAACTCAGTATCCTGTACCTGCCTTCTCTCCATACCCCCTGATCCCTTTAGCCACAAGGGCCACATCTAACTCCCTCTTAAATATAGCCAATGAACTGTGGCCTCAACTACCCTCTGTGGCAGAGAATTCCACAGATTCACCACTCACGGGGAGAATGCACAGACAAGTACCCGTAGTCAGGATCAAACCCGGGTCTCTGGCGCTGTAAGGCAGTAGCCACGCCACCAAGCCGCCCGTTCTGACTGGGTTGGGCTAAATAGTTGTGAGAATGGGTTTCTCCGTCGTTTGGCCACGTTAATAATATTTACTTTGGAGGGCAGGACTAACCTCCAGCATCTTTGCGGTAAAGAAACCTTACTTCCTGCCACAGGATAGCAATTACTGTTGGAATTGCTGAGACAAAATACCCTTTTGTTTCTGCCAGCAGGGAGGTGCCCGTGGTGATGGGCGTTTTTATCCCCATTTCCCAAAAATTCACTTAGTCATGCTGTTTTTGGACATTTTTTGATTGTGGGCATTTCTGACGAGCTCAGCATTTTTGTCTATCTTTAGAGTCATTGAGTCATACAAGCGTGGAAACTGGCCCTTCGGCCCAACTTAATCACAGCGGCCAACGTGTCCCATCTGCCTGCATTTGGCCCATATCCCTCTAAACCTGCCCTATCCATGTGCCTGTCTATATGCCTCTGAAACATTGCCTCAACTACCTCCTCCGGCAGCTCGTTCCATACACCCACCCACCACCCTTTGTATGAAAGAGTTACCTCTCAAGTTCCTTTTGAATCTTCCCTTCCCCTCCCCCCCACCTCACCATAAACCTATGGTCTTAAACTTGTTTAAGGAGGAACTGCAGATGCTGGAAAATCGAAGATAGACAAAAATGCTGGAGAAACTTAGCGGGTGAGGCAGCATCAATGGAGTGAAGGAAATAGGAAACCCTTCTCCAGACCTTAAACTTGCGGTCACCTTAAATTAATGTTTTATGTTTTATTCTCAATTGTTTACTGTATGTCGTGTTGTTATTTGCGGGCGGAGCACCAAAGCAAATTCCTTGTATGTGTACATACTTGGCCAATAAACTTATTCATTCATTAATGAATTCACCTAGATCTTCTATCCGTATTTCACACCTTTTTGTCTCACACCTCCAGTCTTTCCATCTGTGGACTTTGTTTTATTTTGGAGTATTTGTATTGGGGGACACCGAGTGAAAGCTGAGCTGGAATTCCTTTTTAAACCGTTCAGACCGACCAATGCATAAAGCTTCAACTTTTTGAAATGTACATTTTAAAAATTACTGAAATAGCTTTCTGTTGTTGCAGCTTGACAACTTGGATCTCATCAAGGCTCTGATTGTCTTTGGTGCTGATGTGAAATCCCCCAATGACTTTGGAGAGACGCCTGGCTTAATTGCTGCACGGCACAGCAAAGGTGGGAATGTCCATTGCGTAGGAAGAATTGTGAATAGATGCTGGTTTAAACCGAAGATCGACACAAAGTGCTGGAGCAACTCGGCGGGACAGGCAGCATCTCTGGAGAGAAGGAATGGGTAACGTTTCGGGTCGAGACCCTTCTTCAGACTGAGCCCTGTCTCAGTCTGAAGATGCGTCTCGAACAGAAACGTCACCCGTTCCCACGATCCAGAGATGCTACCTGTCCCGCTGAGTTACTCCAGCATTTTGTGTCCATCTTTGGGAATATCCATTCAATGTCAAGGCTTACCTGGGGAAGAAAAAGTGGTATCAGCGAATGTAAAGCATTGAGTCATTGAATATAAAGGCACGTGTTAATTGAAGGTAATAGGACATGTATATTTGGTTAAAAGTCACATGTTTAATGAATGTATGATCGTTGAATCATAACTCGACTGTTTAAAGACTTTGATGAAACATTGTCCCTCTACAAACTGATAGACCTGAAAATAACACTGAACAGGGACCTATAAACCTAACAATGGGAAGAAAGCAGGAAAAGGGTACTGATTTTGGATGATCAGCCATGATCATATTGAATGGCGGTGCCGGCTCGAAGGGCTGAATGGCCTACTCCTGCACCTATTGTCTATGTTTCTGTCCTAACTAGCAGTTTCCGCATAAAAGAAGTATAGAATTCACTTCTTTCAGAAAACATTGTTAATAGCCTTGCTACTAATGTTGGTACACTGCTTTCCAGCTTCAGGAATAGACATTGGAGCCTCTTTTGGAACATATGTGTAGCATCCCAGTTATTTCCAGCTTCTTCCGATCCCTATCACCTGTCCTATAACCTGTCTATGCACACTAGCACTATCCGACGGACCAGGGGCAATGTACAATTTACAGAAGCCAATGAACCAACAAACCGGGAACAAAGGAGGGGACTGGGGGGGGGGAGAATACAAAGGCGGACCTGGCGCAGAATACTTTGTGACTTTGTTGGTGCCCTTTATGTGGTGACTATTGGCATACCTTGGGTACGCAAGCAAAGGATTTCACTGGGACAATAAAGCATTCATTCATTCATTCATTCATTCATTCATTCATTCATTCATTCATTCAAACCTGTATGTGCAGGTTTGTGGATTAATTGGTTTCTGTAAATTGTCCGTGGTGTGTGTAGGATAGTGCTAGTGTACGGGGTGATCGCTGGTCGGCGCGGACTCGGTGGGCCGAAGGGCCTGTTTCCACGGTCTATCTCTAAAGTCTAATGAGTGGATTTCTAAGCCACTCCTCCTGTACTTATAGCGCATGTTTGTTCTAAACAAATCAAGTGAATGTGCATGAATTGGCCCATTCTGATTGAAACCAAAGTTGTAAATGTTTCAAATGTAGTGAGAATGTAGAACGTGTCCTAATGTAAATTAAATTGATCCAACAAATCTGCTCAAAGATTCAGGCAGCTTCTTTAGAAAAGGTGGATAGGTGACGTTTATGGACAGGAGCCTTTCTTCCAACTTGCCTGCAATTGCCCAGGTATCAGTATGAAGAAGGATTCATAACCCGAAAACACAAAACGCATGTCTGTCTGATTTGCAATAAAGAGGTTGAAAATGATTATCTCAAACTGAACCGTAGCCTTTATAGTTTTTAGATGTATTGGTCAGCACGCAACAAAAAGCTTTTCATTGTACCTCGGTACATGTGACAATAAACTGAAATGAACTATGTAGTGCATAAAGATGCATTAATAACAAATAACCTTTAACAGTTCAACCTGCATGTGGTAAATGTGTTTTATTTTGGATTAGATTAATGATAATGCCTTGTGTATTACTTGCCTGGTACTAACTGTTTGATGCCCTCAAAGGCAATAACCGGAAGGTGATGCTGAACCTACTGTATAGTATAGGTGTTGAATGCTGTTACCCGCCTTCTGATCCCCCCACCTCGCCATCTAGACAGCCAGCAAGACCAGCCCCTGTGAGAGGCAACACTGGATTAGGTAACCCCGGCTATTGACTTTGTTCTGTTGCAACTTTCCTTTTTGTCTTCAGGGCCTGTCCCACTTACGCGATTTTTTTTTTGGCAACCTACCGGCACCGTCACAATCGCAGCAGGTCGCCGAAAATGTTGAAAATCCACCAGTGACCAGAAAAAGGTACGACTCTTTGGGCGACTACTCTCGGCCGAAATTTTTCAAAATGTTGAAAATCCAACAGCGACCAGAAGAAGGTAAAACTCAGCGGGTGCGGCAGCATCTAGGGAGCGAAGGATCTATTCCTTCGCTCCATAGATGCTGCCGCACCCGCTGAGTTTCTCCAGCAATTTTGTCTACCTTCGATTTTCCAGCATCTGCAGTTCCTTCTTGAAAGTAAAAATCTTTGGGCGACTGCTTGCACGACAGATGGCACAATGGGCTAAGTGTTCGGCTGGCAACCTGAAGGTGGCCGGTTCGAATCCTGCTTGGAGTGTGTACTGTCGTTGTGTCCTTGGGCAAGACACTTCACCTACCTTTGCCTGGGACTAGAGACGGAAATTAGCTACTGATTGGCTACAATCTCGCATATTTACGTGCAAAATGTTCATTAATATGCACTGTCCCTATAAACAAATTATTATTATTATTATTATACAGGCGTCACGTGTCGACATATCATGGTCGTGAGTAGTCGCCCAAAGAGTCGTACCTTTTTCTGGACTCTGCTGGATTTTAAACATGTCGAAAATTTCCGCCGACCTGCTGCGACCATGACGGGTGCTGGCAGTCGCCGAAAAAGTCGCGTAAGTGGGACAGGCCCTTGCACCTGAATCTCTCCTGCTTTGCGGTGGTGGAGCTAGGGGAAGGGTTGTGAGAGACACAAAATCTTTCCCTTTCTGAAATGCTTTCCTATCCAGCCGAAAAAAAATTCGCAGAACAAGATCCTCTTGTCGTTCCACTTTCTCGTTCCCAAGTCTGCTTTTAATTTGTTTTAGAATCGCTTTGATGTTTATTTAAAAAAAAAAGTGAGATAGAATACATATGGATGGTAAACCTCAAGTCAAAAGGGGCTATAAGGAGGTGAAGATCGGGCGGCACGGTGGCGCAGCGGTAGAGTTGCTGCCTTACAGCGCCAGAGACCTGAGTTCCATCCTGACCACGGGTGCTTGTCTGTACGGAGTTCATAAGATAAGATTCGTTGATAAGATTTGTGATTAGTGCAGGTGTCAGGGGTTATGGGGAGAAAGCAGGAGAATGGGGTTCAGAGCGGAAACATCCTTTCCACATCCATCTTTGATCCTTAAACCAAACCAGAAGAAAGTGCATGGAGAGGTCTGGCCGTGACATGTGTGGGTTTTCTCCTACTGTATGTAACGGCTCAAGTTCACAAATGACTCTTGCGGGGGAAAAAAAAAGTCATTGCAGGTAACATGTTAATGCAACTCCACCCCACAAAACATGGCTGTCACTCAACTCCGCTACATGGCTGGTCCGGTTTCCTCACCCAATCCAAAGACATGCAGGGTTTGTAGGTTAATTGGCTTGGTGTAATTGTAAATTGTCCCTCGTGTGTGTGTGTGTGTAGGGTAGTGCAAGTGTGCAGGGATCGCTGGTCGGCACGGACTAGGTGGGCTGAAGGGCCCGTTTCCGCGCTGTATCTCTAAACCAAACTAAACTATACAATACAATACAATACAATACAATACAATACAATACAATTTATTTGTCATTTGAACCCCATTGAGGTTCAAACGAAATGTTGTTTCTGCAGTCGTACACACAAGAAAGACCCAAGACACAACACAATTTACACAAACATCCATCACAGCGCATCTCCTCCTCGCTGTGATGGAAGACAAAAACTTATCTCTCCCCTGCACTCCCCATTCCCCTCCCGATGTCAGAGTCAAAGCCCCCGGCGGGCGATGGTAATTGTCCCGCGGCCATTTAAGCCGCGCCGGGTGATGCAAGGCCGCGCTCCGGGTCTTGTTGTTGGAGTCCCCGGCAGGCGCTAGCAAAGTCCCGCGGCCATTCCAAGCCGCGCGGGGCGGTGATGTAAGGCCCCGCTCCAGGTAATCTTCAACCCCGCAACTCAGGCGGGGGAAGTCGCCGTTGCGGAAGCCCCGAAAAGCGGTCTCCCAGCAGGGACCCGCGGGCTCCCGTCTGCCAGACCTGCGGTTGGAGCCTCCGAATCCCCGGGGTCGGGTCGCAGCAGCGCGCCACCACCGCTCCTCCCGCTCCGAACTCAGCCAGCGATGGTGAGTAGGTCCGCAGGCTCCGTGACTGGAGCCCCAGGTCGTTCCTGCTGGAGGCCGCTCCACGGTGCTAGGCCCCAATGACAACGGAGACCCGACAGAGAAAAGGTCGGGTTCTCCATGCAGGGGATAGATTTTTAAAGTTTCCCCCCGCCCCCCTAGAAGGCATGGCTCTAAGGTGAGTGGGTGATGTGCGGGGTAAGTTTTTGTCTTTGCACAGAGAGTGGTGGGGGCAGTTTTGTTAAAAAACTGCACCACAAGTTGACTAGAGCCACTACCCTTTGTCTGCCTCCCCATAAACACAAGTAGAACAGCAGTCACAGGCACTGCGAAGTCATCGTTTATGAAACCATCTGTTTTACCAAGTGCCGGATAGATGCCAGTGTGGTTTCCACATATTTGTCTGAAATGCCAGCTACAATTGGCAAGTTCTGCATCGTCCTCTTAGTCAAGGGTGGAGCACAGCTACACACAAACAAAATGCCTTCACTATTACACCAAGATAATTGTCCTGGAGAAACATCAAATAACAGGGAACTATTTGTTTTAGCCAGACCTCTCCATGCGCTTTCTTCTGGCTTGGTTTATGGGCCAAAGATGGATGTGGAAAGGATGTGGTTCTGGACGCCCCCGACATTGGGAACATTTATCCTGCATCTAGCTTGTCCAGCCCTTTTATAATTGTATACGTTTCTATAAGAAACCCACTCATCCTTCTAAACTCCAGTGAATACAAGCTTCGTCTTTTCAATCTTTAATAGCGGCGACCAGAAAGACGCTACGACTCTTTGGGCGACTGAGGAGACGACTCACGACCATACAGGCGACACCCTGGCGACATGTCTTGAGGTGAAGCCTCTATGGTCGTGAGTAGTCGCCCAAAGAGTCGTACCTTGTTCTGGTCTCCGCTGGATTTTCAACATGTTGAACATTTTCGGCAACCTGCAACGACCTATGATGGGTGGGGTGGAATCGCGTAAGTGGGACAGACTCATAAGTGCCAGCCTTGTTGTGTGGGGTGGAGTTGCATTAACATGTTACCTGCAATTACTCCCCCCCCCCCCCCACCCCCAAGAGTCATTTGTGAACTTGAGCCATTACAGTAGGAAAGGAAGCCATTCAATCCCTTGAGTCTGTGGTAACTCTGCAAACGCAGCCTGCTCATTTCTGTTCCGCACTTTGTTTTTTCTGACTGTCTTCATGCTCGCTGGAGATGGACACAAAATGCTGGAGTAGCTCAGCAGGCCAGGCAGCATGTCTGGAGAATAGGAATAGGTAGCGTTTCGGGTCGAGACCCTTCATCAGACCCGAAACGTCACCTATTTTTGCTCGGTGGTGCTGCCTGACCCGCTGAGTTACTCCAGCATTTTGTATCTATCTTCGGTGTAAGCCGGCATCTGCAGTTCCTTCTTACACATTTCACGCTCACTGGGATATCTTCTCAGTTTTCCAATTTTCCAATTCAAATTCAAATTCAGAAACCAGAGTGTTGAAACTGAAGATTCAAGGAATTGCAGATGCTGGAATCTTCAGCAGAGCACAAAATGCTGGAGTAACTCGGCAAGTTGGCCCACTGAGTTATCCCAGCACTCTGTGTTCTACATTCAGATTGGAACTTGTTTTCATTTGGTCTCCCAAGTACTAACCCAATAACAAACTTCTCTCTGCTTCTCTTTCCTGCTAATCAAATAACACAGTTTTAAAACTGGAAAGTTTTTTTTCACCCAGTGAACAAGGTGAAGGAGCTGAATGGAACTAAAGAGTACTTTCTGCTTTCAGGATATGATGACATTGTAGGGATTGCCACTGTGCTGGGGTCTTTAACCAAGGGCTTGGACTTTCCAGATGCTAATGGCGACAGACATCGAAGGTGAGAAAGCAAAATATGCGTCTAATCAAACCCCACTGTTATTGAGTGATACACAAATAGACCCTTCGGCCCAACTTGCCCACACCAACCAACATGCCCAATCTTCACTAGTCCCACCTGCCCGCGTTTGGCCCATATCCCTCCAAACCTGTCCTATCCATGTAGGTGGTGGGTGTTTGGAATGAGAAAAACCCACGCAGGTCACGGGGAGAACGTACAAACTGTGTACAGACAGCACATGCAGTCAGGATCGAACCTGGCTGGCTGGCTCGAAGGGCCGAATGGCCTACTCCTGTGTCTATTGTCTACTGTCTATAAGCCGGGTCTCTGGCGCAGTGAGGCAGCAACTCTACCGCTGCGCCGCCGTGCCTTGTGTAAACCAGCATCTGCTGTTCCTGGCTTCTACGCTTAGTGGGATTGTGTCTATTTCCAGATATGATCGCTTGCTGTGCCTGGACGGAGGAGGGATCCGAGGTCTGGTCCTGATTCAGCTGCTGATCGCTATTGAGCAGACAGCGGGGCAGCCCATTCGCGAGCTCTTCGACTGGGTATCAGGCACCAGCACTGGGGGCATTCTGGCTCTCGCCATTGTACACGGTGAGCGACCTGTGGAACCCACTAGGGACAATTTCACAACTTACCAAAGCCAATTATCCGACAAACCTGCACGTCTTTGGAGTGCGGGAGTAAACCGAAGCACTCGGAGAAAACCCACGCAGGTCACGGGGAGAACGTACAAACTCCACACAGACAGCACCCGTAGTCAGGATGGAACCCGGGTCTCTGGCGCTGTGAGGCAGCAACTCTACCGCTGCGCCGCCCACGTTCATAGTACTCATTAAAAAGAGGAATCAGTTTAACTTGTATTCACGCTGTCTATTTCCTAATCCTTTAGGCTTTATTTTGATTTTTTAATTAAAATAAATATTAATAATAAATGCAGTGTCAGCAGATTCCAAGCTTTAGGTTTAAGCATATTATTATCAAGAGCCTTCTTCAGACTGAGAGTCGGGGGAGAGGGAGACACAGAGATGTGAAAATGAGAAACATAGAAAATAGGTGCAGGAGTAGGTCATTCGGCCCTTCGAGCCTGCACTGCCATTCAATATGATCATGGCTGATCATCCAACTCAGTATCCCATCCCTGCCTTCTCTCCATACCCCCTGATCCCTTTAGCCACAAGGGCCACATCTAACTCCCTCTTAAATGAGACATCAAAAGAAAGCTTCTTCTTGTTGAGTCCACACACAAGATTAGAAGTTGTTCAGCCAGAGCTAAACAAACTTCTCGGCATCTGCGTACAATGGTGTCTGTCTTGTCGCTTCTTGTGCGTGGTGGTAGAACGATTGGTGGAAACAGGGCCGCGACGTGAATGCTCTTTCCTTGACCCCATCACAAGAGATGAGAGGTTCAAGGAAACTGTAAGCTAAACTAAGATTGCTTGCTGTTACTGCTGTGATGTGGCTTTCATCATGGGATAAACCTTTCCTCCCTCTTGTAGGAAAACCCATGCAATACCTGCGTTGTCTCTACTTCCATATGAAAGACAAGGTCTTTAAAGGATCCAGACCATTCTCATCCATTCCACTCGAGGAGTTTTTAAAGAAGGAATTTGGGGAGAATACCAGGATGACGGATGTGTTAAAACCAAAGTAAGTTGATAGATTTCTCTGTTGAGATGGTAAATAAACCTTGCTATCTCTTTGTGGAAAAAGTGAACCGCAGATGCTGGTTTACGCTAAAGGACACAGAGTGCTGGAGTAACTCAACGGGTCAGGCAGCGTCTCTGGAGAACATGGATAGGTGACTTTTCGGTGTCAGGACCCTGAAGAAGGACCCTCACTCTTCCATTTGTCCAGAAGTGATTCCTGGCCCGCTGAGTTAAGGGCCTGTCCCACTTTCACGACCCAATTCACGACCTCTGCCGAGTTTGCCCTTGACTCATACTCGCAGCATGGTCGTCACGAGGTCGTAGGAGGTCGGAGCAGGTCGTGATGCTAGTCGTAGGTACTCGTGGCATCAAGTAGGTCGGAGCGTTTTTGGAAAAATGTCCACGAGTAAAAAAGGTCGGGAATTAGGTCGTGAAAGTGGGACAGGCCCTTAACTCATAAAGTCATAAGTGACTGGAGTAGAATTAGGCCATTCGGCCCATCAAGTCTACTCCGCCATTTAATCATGGCTGATCTATCTCTCCCTCCTAACCCCATTCTCCTGCGTAAGTGTACGGGTGGGTGCGCGTGTGTTTGTACGCGTGTGTTAGTGCGCGGATGTTTGTGCGCGGGCGCGTGTGTACGGGCGTGTGCGTGTGCACGGGCGTGTGCGGGACATGTGTGCGTGTGCGTGCGTGCGTATGCGTGTGTGTGTACACGCACTGGGCCTTTTCCTCGTTTATTATATTGTTTACAGTGCACCATGTTTACATATTCTGTTGTGCGGCTGCAAGTAAGAATATCTTTGTTCCATCTGGGACACGTGTCAATGACAGACTGGTGACTCTTGTCTCTGTGTGTTCCTTGCCTCCTCCACCACTGACAGAGTAATGGTGACCGGAACCCTGGCCGACCGGCATCCTGGGGAGCTTCACCTCTTCCGTAACTACGACCCTCCGGAGTTGCTGCACGACCCGCCCTTCTTGCCCACTGCAGAGTTCAAGGCCCGCACCCAGCCCAAAGGTACGGCTCGAAGGGCCGAATGGCCTACTCCTGTATCTATTTCCTATGTTTCTATAGGCATCTGCTTCACTGCCTGTCTACGTTTAATTTGCTGATCAAAAGAAGATTCTCTAACCTCAAGTAACCCTTGCTTTCCCTCCCTCCCTCTCTCTCCATCCCTCCCCCTTCCCAGTTCTCCCACCGGTCCGACTGTTCCCCTTCTTCTTCTTTTCTCGCCCATCTTGTTACAAATGTTGGCCTCGCTGTTATCGTCCGTCCTGAAAAGGATGCAAGCTTCCGGTGACAATCAGTGGGAGCCATCACTTGTCGCAGTGGATGATGGTGGTAGCAGAAATAGCTCAGGATACTCCCAGTTTCCAGCCCCGACACGTGGAAGCTTACCCGTAATGTTCCCCTGATTACATTTTATCATATTCTGTCTGAAGAAGGGTCTGGACCTGAAACGTCACCCATTCCTTCTCTCCAGAGATGCTGCCCGTCCCGCTGAGCTACTCCAGCTTTCTGTGTCTATTTAACATTTTATCTCTGTTTGTTGTCACCTTCTAGTTAATAATAATAATAATAATAATAATAATTTGTTTATAGGGACAGTGCATATTAATGAACATTTGCATGTAAATATGCGAGATTGTAGCCAATCAGTAGCTAATTTCCGTCTCTAGTCCCAGGCAAAGGTAGGTGAAGTGTCTTGCCCAAGGACACAACGACAGTACACACTCCAAGCAGGATTCGAACCGGCCACCTTCAGGTTGCCAGCCGAACACTTAGCCCATTGTGCCATCTGTCGCATGATCTGTAATAATGATCTGTTTTACATTTTCCTTGAACCTCATCTCTCTTGATGTCTCGTTTACCCTTCCTTATCTCTGTCTCCCTCTCCACTGACTGTGTCTCAACCTGAAATGTCACCCGTTCCTTCTCTCCAGAGATGCTCCCTGTCCCAGAGATCAAAGTTTTCAAATGACAGAGAGAGAAAGAGAGTTTAATTCATATTTCAGTTGTGTTTCAAAGTTGCGTTTTGGCAGAATATCACTTCACATTGGACAGATAAACATCGAAACTTAGTTTAGTTTGCTTAATATTATTGTTGCATGTACTGAGGTACAGTGAAAAGCTTTAGTTGCTTGCTAACTAGTCATCGGAAAGACTGTACTTGGAGCCACCTATTTAAAAAAAGAAGAGGTTTTTAAAAATATATAGTTATATGCCGTTTACGGAGTTTGTACGTTTTCCCCTGTGAGTGCGTGGGTTTTCTCCGGGTGCTCCGGTTTCTTCCTACACTCCAAAGACGTGCAGGTTTGTAGGTTAATTGGCTTCAGTAAAATTGTAAATTGTCCCTAAGTGTGTGTAGGATAGTGTTAGTGTATGAGTCGATGAAGGGCCTGTTTCCACGCTAAATCTCTAAAGTCTATAGATTAAGTTTAGTTTAGAGATAGTGCGGAAACAGGCCCATCGGCCCACCAAGTTCGTGCCGACCAGAGATACCCACACGTTAACACCATCCTACACACACCAGGGACAATTTACACAAACACCAAGCCAATTAACCTACGTCTTTGGAGTGTGGGAGGAAACCGAAGATCTCGGAGAAAACCCACGCAGGTCACTGGGAGAGCGTACAAACTTCCGTACAGACAGCACCCGCAGCCGGGATGGAACCCAGGTCTCTGGCGCTGTGAGGCAGCAACTCTACCGCTGCACCACCGTGCCGGCTTCTATTCTCCCATAAACAGTGGCAAAAGCTGGCGGGCTTCCCAGATGCTGGAATATTGTTCCCTGAGCTACAACAATTAAAATTGCAGTCGGTGCCACAGATAGGTTTCTTTTAAACGTAGGAAGAAAAAAATGGTGTGCGTGTGTTTATTTTTAAATGCACAATCCCAGATGTAAGACTGTCTAAGAATGTGTGCTGCAATGGAGATGGAATTTCCTTAGGCTTTGTTTTAGGAATGTACAGCATGTTAGAAATGTTGTCAGCAGAAATATCCAAGGCTGACTGTTTTCTTATTCATTTTATAAGACGAGAGACAAAGTTTAAAGGAGAAAATGTGAGAATAGTCGGTGTCTTGACCAAGGTGCCGGGGTGGTGGTGGTGGAGTCAGACAGGATAGTTGCTTTTGAGAGCCTCTTAGATAGGCACATGGACATGCATAGAATGGACAAGGCACAAACTCCATACAGACAGCACCAGTAGTCGGGATCGAGGAGGGAGGTGGGGGGGGCGGATGGTGGTGGGGGTGGGGTTAAATCCAGGTTTGATCCTGACTTCGAGTGCTGTCTGTCTGGAGTTTGCACGTTCTCCCTGTGACCACACTGTGGGGTTTTCTCCGGGTGCTCCGGTTTCCTCCCACATCCCAAAGACGTGCGGGTTTGTAGGTTAATCGGCCCTCTGTACATTGCCCACAGTGTGTCGAGAGTGGGGGTGAAAGGGGCGCCCCAACCTGTCGGTGAAAGGTCGGAGACTTTAAAATGAGTAGCTTATAAACTTAGAGAGGCGTATTAGATCGTGAGAGGAATAGATCATAGTCTCTTGCCCAAAGTAGGTGAATCGAGGACATAGGTTCAAGGTGAAGGGGAAAAGATTTAATAGGAATCTGAGGGGGTAACTTTTTCACACAAAGGGTGGTAGGTGTATGGAATGAGCTGCCAGAGGAGGTAGTTGAGGCTGTTACTATCCCAACGTTTAAGAAACAGTTAGACAGGTACATGGATATTACAGTTTGGAGGGATATGGACCAAACGCGGGCAGGTGGGACTACTGTAGCTGGGACAATAGACAATAGGTTCAGTAGTAGGCCATTCGGCCCTTCGAGCCAGCACCGCCATCCACTATGATCATGGCTGATCATCCACAATCAGTACCCCGTTCCTGCCTTCTCTCCATATCCCCTGACTCCTCTATCTTTAAGAGCTCGATCTAACTCTCCCTTGAAAAAGGACATGTTGGCCGGTGTGGGCAAGTTGGGCCGAAGGGCCACGCTGTATCATTCTATGACTCTCTCTAAACGGCTATTTGAAACCACGATAGACACAAAGAGCTGGAGTAACTCAGCGGGACAGGCAGCTTGTCTGGAGAGAAGGAATAGGTGACGTTTCGGGTGGAGACCCTTCTTCACACTGATGTTGAATGTGATTTGAAGCCTTTGTCGTTGTCTTTCTTCTAAACAGACCAGCTGGTGTGGCGAGCTGCTCGTTGTAGTGGTGCAGCCCCAACGTACTTCCGGCCCATGGGCAGATTTCTGGATGGGGGGCTTCTTGCAAATAACCCAACACTGGATGCAATGACTGAAATACATGAGTACAATCAGAACCTGAAGAGAAAGGTACGTCTCATTTAGTTTTTAATTCCCTTCTGCTAAAGCCGCTGCCTCAAAGTGCCGGCTTTGATCCTTTTGGTTCTGTTTGTTGTCACGTGTACCGAGGTACGGTGAAAAGCTTTTGTTGCCAACCCCCACAATTAAAACGTGGATTACGGAAATGTCTATTTAAGAGGGAGTTAGATGTGGCCCTTGTGGCCACGTTTTGGTTTTCCCGTTCGTTCCCTCACAAGAAGCCGCGTTGGTGACGAAATATGTATCTGCCTACTTTGTTTCAGCGAAGATTAAACATAAAGTGCAAAGAGGCCCTTCATTCTCATCTGTATAAAGGATGAGGTACAAAAAGTTTTTTAGTGTAGTTTAGAGATACAGCGCGGAAACAGGCCCTTCGGCCCACCGTGTCCACGCCGACCAGCGATCCCCCCGCACACTAGCACTAGCCTATACCTATTCTCGCCCCCACCCACCCTACTCTCAGCCTGAAGATAGCGTCAGCTATCCATTTTATTCCAGAGATGCTGCCTGACCCGCTGAGTTATCCTGAAGAAGTATCTGAAGAAGGATAAGGGGGAAATCTTTTAGGACCGAGATGAGAAAAACATTTTTCACACAGAGAGTGGTGAATCTCTGGAATTCTCTGCCACAGAAGGTAGTTGAGGCCGGTTCATTGGCTATATTTAAGAGAGAGTTAGATGTGGCCCTTGTGGCTAAAGGGATCAGGGGGTATGGAGAGAAGGCAGGTACGGGATACTGAGTTGGATGATCAGCCATGATCCCCCTTTGTTTAAGGGGGAAATCTCTGGAATTCTCTGCCACAGAAGGTAGTTGAGGCCGGTTCATTGGCTATATTTAAGAGAGAGTTAGATGTGGCCCTTGTGGCTAAAGGGATCAGGGGGTATGGAGAGAAGGCAGGTACGGGATACTGAGTTGGATGATCAGCCATGATCATATTGAATGGCGGTGCTGGCTCGAAGTGCCGAATGGCCTACTCCTGCACCTATTTTCTATGTTTCTATGTTTCTATTCCTTCTCTCTGTAGATGCTGCCTCACCCGCTGAGTTCCTCCAGCATTTTTGTCTACCTTCGATTTTTCCAGCATCTGCAGTTCTTTCTTAAACACTGAATCTCGTGCTGTGTGTTTTCACACTTCTGTGCCTTTTGCCCGATGGGAGAAGGGTAGGAATTCTGGATGGTTTCAGCTTTTGAGAGTCTAGATGTTTTTCTAATTAAAATGTGTTCACTGTGCAGGGCAGAGAAGGTCAGGTGAAGAAACTAGGCATCGTGGTTTCACTTGGAACGGGGAAACCCCCACAGGTGCCTGTGTCTTCTGTTGATGTGTTTCGTCCATCCAACCCTTGGGAGCTGGCCAAGACTGTCTTTGGTGCCCGCGAGCTGGGCAAGATGGTGGTCGACTGTGTGAGTATAAATCATAGAAGCATGCTCACTTTCACCACACTCGTTTACATGGACCGTGTGTGTGTATATGTGTGTGTAATATTGTGTGTACAGTATGTAATAGTGTAGTGTCTCCATAATTCTAACTGCATTTTTAATGTCTTCATTTTACACTTTTTTTCCTGAGAAATATTGTTTTTTTTTTTGCCATCGCCCTTCCTTTGCTTTCCCCCCGCCTCCCCAAAACAAGCCACATTGCTGTAACTTTGAAACATGACCCTATGACTCTGCAGCAACTATTAATGTAACCTTTAACGTCTGGTCTACAGTGCACTGATTCTGATGGCAGAGCTGTGGATCGAGCCAGAGCTTGGTGTGAAATGGTGGACATTCTATACTTCAGGTACATATTGCATTGAATTAACCAGCTGGCAAATTCAATGTTGAGCTTGATGTTGCTATCCTGCAGTACGTTCATGAGTTCATAAGTTGTATGGGGCAGAATTAAGCGATACGGCTTTGCAGGACGTCATGAAATAGGAGCATAGAAAGCATATCTTCCTCGATATTAGCAACAGCAAACATTCTGGGATTAAAGGGCCTGTCCCACTTGAGTGTCATTTGCGCACCCTTTATTTATTTATTTATTTATTTTTAACCTCAGAGTTATTTTATTAGAAGCAATGTACATACATCTTAATCATAATATGCAACATATTACATTTCTTGTACAACTTCTTTTGCGCGTCATTTATGCGACACCATTTACGTGTCACGACGCACGTATCACGCGCACATGGCACGTGGTGAGGCGTGGTGGTGTAGGCAGTGACCCAGGATTTTGGGATTCACAATATCTTTGCGTGTCATCCCAAGTGGGACAGGCCATTAATAATCCAAATAACAGTGTGAGCTGCAGGCAGGCAGTTCAAACCTATTGCCTCTAACCTAGTTAGACGTTTCGGGTCGAGACCCTTTTTCAGACTGAAGAAGGGTCTCGACCCGAAACGTCGCCTATTCCTTCGCTCCATACTCTAAACTAAATTGAACTAATATTCACAGAACCTCTTCCCTCAAAGAACAGAGCAATCTGTTTTAATACTGTGAGAAGGAGCCGTATGGATAGAAACATAGAAAATAGGTGCAGGAGTAGGCCATTCGGCCCTTCGAGCCAGCACCGCCATTCAATATGATCATGGCTGATCATCCAAAATCAGTACCCCGTTCCTGCTTATTCCCCATATCCCTTGATTCCATTAGCCCTAAAATCCCTGTCCCACGGTGCGAGCTCATTCCAAGAGCTCTCCCGAGTTTAAAAAAAAAATTAAACTCGTGGTAAGCACGGAGAATTAACGTAGCGGGTACGTCGGAGCTCGGGGACGTCACTTAGCGCTAACGGCAGGTACTCGGGAAGACTCGCTAACGGCAGGTAAGCACGGGAAGACTGGTGGAGATTTTTCTACACGTTGAAAAATGTCCACGAGAGCCCCGAGTACCGACGAGTGGCCATTACCGTAAATCTCTGAGTTCGAATCAGGGCAAGCTCGGGAGAACCCGTGGAATGAACTCGTACCGTGGGACAGGGGTTTATGAGCTAAATCTAACTCTCTCTTGAAATGATGTTGTTGGCTGGAGTTTGATTTGGTTTGTTGTTACTTTGCAGGCTGAACTCTCAGCTGAAGACAGACGTGATGCTGGATGAGATCGACGATGCTATTTTAGTCAACATGCTGTGGGATACACAAATCTACATCCACCAGGAGAGGGAGAGAATCAAAGAACTTGCCCGCCTTCTGTTAAGTGCTTGATATTTGGGGAATGAAGATCGATTGTTGACTAACTGACTGAATCAGTGACTAAAACGTAATACCGTTGTCGCTCGAACTGCCAGAATTCTTTACCCTTTATTTAATATTTATTCTTTTTTTTAACACTAAATAATGGTACCTTGCAGCACCTTAACCCAAGAAAAACACAGAATGCCTTCGAGAGTTTGTGTAAGAAGGAACTGCTGATGCTGGTTTAAACCAAAGATAGGCACAAAAAGCTGGAGTAACTCAGCGGGACGGGCAGCATCTCTGGAGAGAAGGAATGGGTGACGTCTCTCCAGAGATGCTGCCTGTCCCGCTGTGTTACTCCAGCTTTTTGTGTCTGCGTTCGAGAGTTTGGTGCCTTGCGAAAATGAAGTCAAGAAGAAACGAAGAGGATTCTGGTCAATAGTTCTTCTTCTTCTTGTGTGTGCCGTGCACAGCCTCTAACAACACACCACGTCTATTTGTTTGTGCATGTCGGGTTGATTGCGTTAGTCGAAACAGGGTGGACCACGTGAAGGTTGCAATCTCCCACCCCTGGTCAATAATGTGAATCTAACATCAGTCTTTTTCTGATTTATTTTAATTTTAATGAGTCTTATTCTGGCTGAGGGTTTTGGGTGGGGTGGGGGGGGGGGGGGGGGGGGGGTTACACGAGGCAGGGATTGCTGCTGATGGATGCTTCTGGTGAGAGGAAGGCAGATCTGGCCAAAGATCCCCACAAGTATTTATCGAATCAGTTGGAAGCCTTTGAGCTTTTGGAGGGAAGAGAATCCGGGAGCCGTCTGCAGTTGTATATCAGAGCTGTCAATGGTACATTGTACATGTCCACCACCGAATGTCCGGCACCTCCTTTAATCCACACTCAAAATCCCCCCCTGGAAAATGTGGTGCCGAGGCTGACCTCGTCGGGACTTCCACGGCAGATCGATGGGTCTGTTGCCCCTCTGGCCGGGACTCTAGAACCCCGGCCTGGCTGGAGCCAGCAGATCCATTCCCACAGCCGACTCCGCGGGCCAGTATCTCGCCCTCCCTCCCCCCCCCAGCGGCCGAGGCGGAACATTCCGGTCCCTCTCGGAGGCCGGGACCTCTGTTGCCCCGGCAACACGGATAATCAGAGAACCAAGGGTGGCAGGATATCAGTGGTGGACTCGTCATTGCATCATCGGTCAGTGTGAGTTTTATAAAATGTCAGGATATATTAAGCAGCAAAGGTAACCTTGCAGAATGATCTAATATGCCTTGTTATATCTCTCTATTCCCCCCGGCCACCCATAAGCTTTGTCCTGCCTCGCCCCCTTCTTCAGCTTTCTTCTCTTCTCTCCCCCCCCACCCCACCTTCAATCAGTCTAAAGAAGGGTCTCGACCTAAAACGCCACCTAACCCTGTTCCCCAGAGAACTGACAGCCTTCCTTATGTTTTGTAAAGCATCTGAATGTTTGCCGTTCATTTTGTCGTGTTCTACGAAGGCTGCGGATAAATGCTGCTTCACTAAGTCTCTGGAAGAGCTACAGACAAACTGTGCCTTTTGGTCAGCAAAGTCTTTTAATTTAAACCATGTAAAGAGGGCAGTTAAAGCTGGAAATACGGCCACTGTCGACTTGTTCATGAAACATGATTTTGTACTAATATTGTACGATGTGATTCGATTAAATAAATTAACCCATCTAAATGGACCAGAAGAAGGGGAATTTTGTCTTCATGGAAGCGTAATAATTTATAAAAGATGACCATCCTCATCTCATCTCATCTCATTCACCTCTGGGCACCAAGTTATAGGAAAGATGTCGTCGAGCTGAGGTGAGAAGAAACTTTTTCACCCAGAGAGTTGTGAATTTGTGAAATTCCCTGCCACAGAGGGCAGTGGAGGCTAAGTCACTGGATGGATTTGAGAGAGAGTTAGATAGAGCTCTAGGGGCTAGTGGAATCAAGGGATATTGGGAGAAGGCAGGCACGGGTTATTGATTGGGGACGATCAGCCATGATCACAATGAATGGTGGTGCTGGCTCGAAGGGCCGAATGGCCTCCTGCACCTATTTTCTATGTTTCTATGAACTGGAAAGGATGCAGAGAAGATTTACGAGGATGTTGCCAGGACTAGAGGGTGTGAGCTACAGGGAGAGGTTGGGGCATGCTGGGTCGCTATTCCTTGGAGCGCAGGAGGATGAGCGGAGATCTTATTATTGGTGTACAAAATCATGAGAGGAATAGATCGGGTGGACGCACAGAGTCTCTTGCCCAGAGTTGGTGAATCGGGGACCAGAGGACATGGGTTTAAGGTGAAGGGGAAAAGATTTACTATGCGTCTGAGGGGTCATTTTTTTCAGAGGGTGGTGGGTGTATGGAACGAGCTGCCAGAGGAGGTAGTTGAGGCTGGGACTATCCCGAAATGTAAGAAACAGTTATGGGCCTCTCCCACTTAGGCGATTTTTTAGGCAACTACAGATGACTAGTTTGTCGCCACATGTTCGCCAGGTGTAGTCTCCTCAGTCGCACAAAAAGTCGTAGCGTCCTTCTGGTTGCCATTAAATTTTCAACGTGTGCTTGACGCCAATGAGCGCAGCTCGACTTCTCCTGACGTAGGTGCTGTCGTAGGTTGTCGCCGGTTTTTCGGCGACCTGCTACGACTATGACAGTCGTCGGCAGTTGCCTAAAAAATCGCCAAGTGGGACAGGCCCGTGAGGTTCAAGTTCAAGTTCACGTTCATGTGAGTTTATTGTCATGTGTCCCTGTATAGGACAATTAAATTCTTGCTTTGCTTCCGCACACAGAACATAGTAGGCATTTACAACAGAACAGATCAGTGTGTCCATATACCATAATATAAATATCTACACACACGAATAAATAAACTGATAAAGTGCAAATAACAGAAAATGGTTATTAATTAGGTCCACTGGGTGATTAGGTAGGTACATGGATAGGACAGGTTTGTAGCGAAATGGACATCCTGGAAAATTTCACTCCATAGCTCCCCCATGAGAGGTTTGACATTTCCGTACAAATGTTATCACCCCAATTTCCCAATGAGAGGCCAAGTTCACTAATATTCACCGTTCTTTGCGCCGACCAGCGATCCCCGTACACTATCCAACACACACACTAGGCACAGTTTACCATTTCTACTGACGCCAATTAATCTATAAACCTGTACGTCTTTGTACCTGTACGTTCTGCTGACAATCCAGTAAAATGAGACTACAGATAAGGACAAGTGTAGATAGGTTCAAAAGTCCACTGATTGTAGTGTAGGAATAGTAGACAGGTTAGCACGCAACAAAAGCTTTTAGGATCACGGTGGCGCAGCGGTAGAGTTGCTGCCTTGCAGCGAATGCAGCGCCGGAGACCCGGGTTCGATCCCGACTACGGGCGCTGTCTGTACGGAGTTTGTACGTTCACCCCGTGATCTGTGTGGGTTTTCTCTGAGATCTTCGGTTTCCTCCCACACTCCAAAGACGTACAAGTCATAAGCGATAGGAGCAGAATTAGGCCATTCAGCCCATCGTCAACTTTGCCATTCAACCATGGCTGATCTATCTCTCCCTCCCTCCCGCTCCTGCCTTCTCCCCATAGCCCCTGACACCGATACTAAGCAAGAATCCATCTATCTCTGCCTCAAAAATATCCAGACTTGGCCTCCACAGCGAATTCCACAGATTCACCGCCCTCTGACTAAAGAAATTCCTCCTCATCTCCTTCCTAAAGGAACGTGCTTTGGCGGCAGTGGGTGGCAACCTGAAACGTCGCCCGTTCCTTCCCTCCACAGATGACGCCTGTCCGTCCCGCTGAGTTACTCCAACATTTTGTGTCGATCTTCGGCCTCAGCGGGGCCTGATCCATGCGATTCCCCAGGCTGCTGCCGGGCCTCCAGCGGCCCACTTTGCCAAAGCCTCAACCGTGTCCCAGCCCGCTCACCGACCCGACCCTCCATCCACCACCATCTGGAAATCGGCCCTTTGTCCAATGTTCCCCACCATCGGCAATAATATTGCTCCCACCTCTTGTAGTTACACAGGACACTGGGTAGGTGGTGCTGTCTGCTGTTAGATACAGGTTTAACTTCAGTAGCATTCACTGTTGTTGACTTTCCCATTCAATAGGCAATAGACAATAGGTGCAGGAGTAGGCCATTCGGCCCTTCGAGCCAGCACCGCCATTCAATGTGATCATGGCTGATCATCCCCAATCAGTACCCCGTTCCTGCCTTCTCCCCATATCCCCTGACTCCGCTATTTTTAAGAGTCCTATCTAGCTCTCTCTTGAAAGCATCCAGAGAACCTACCTCCGACCTACAAACCTGCACGTCTTTGGAGTGTGGGAGGAAACCGGATTAAGAATAAGGAGTAAGCCATTTAGAACAGAGACGAGGAAACGCTTTTTCTCACAAAGAGTGGTGAGCCTGTGGAATTCTCTGCCTCAGAGGGCGGTGGAGGCAGGTTCTCTAGATGCTTTCAAGAGAGAACTAGATAGGGCTCTTAAAAATAGCGAAGTCATAGAAACATAGAAAATAGGTGCAGGAGGAGGCCATTCGGCCCTTCGAGCCAGTACCGCCATTCAATATGATCATGGCTGATCATCCAACTCAGTATCCCATCCCTGCCTTCTCTCCATACCCCCTGATCCCTTTAGCCACAAGGGCCACATCTAACTCCCTCTTAAATATAGCCAATGAACTGGCCTCAACTACCTTCTGTGGCAGAGAATTCCAGAGATTCACCACTCACTGTGTAAAAAATGTTTTTCTCAGGGGATATGGGGAGAAGGCAGGAACGAGGTACTGATTGGGGATGATCAGCCATGATCATATTGAATGGCGGTGCTGGCTCTATGCCTACTCCTGCACCTATTGTCTATTGTCTAAAACCCACGCAACTCATGGGGAGAAGGTACAAACTCCGTACAGACAGCACCCGTAGTCAGGATCGAACCTGGGTCTCTGTCTCTGTGAGGCAGTGACTCTACCACTGTGCCACCGCACCGGTAGAAAATAGACAGCTGTCTATCCTGTTAAATAGAGGAGAGCCCTGAACTTTGGCTTGCCATTTAAATTAAACTCATTCAGAAAGCTATTGCGAAATAAGCAAAGTTTATTATTCTGTAAGCTATACTGTCTAAACCTCTTTATAGCTTTCCTGGACAAATTCCATGGTTATGGCCAGCTGATAATGAGGTGGATGAGTTAGATGTGGCTCTCAGGGCTAACGGAGTTAGGGGATATGGGGAGAAAGCAGGAACGGGGTACTGATTCTGGATGATCAGCCATGATCACATTGAATGGCGGTGCTGGCTCGTAGGGCCGAATGGCCTCCTCCTGCACCTATTGTCTATGTTTCTATGATCGTTTGGTCTGGAGTGTTGAGGGGTGCCCTACACACTCGTGGCGCAGCGGTAGAGTTGCTGCCTCACAGCGCCAGAGACCCGGGGTCGATCCCGACTACGTGTGCTATCTGTACGGAGTTTGCACGTTCTCCCCGTGACCTGTGTGGGTTTTCTCCGAGATCTTCGGTTTCCTCCCACACTCCAAAGACGTGCTGGTTTGTAGGTTAATTGGCTTGGGTTTGTATACTTGATATATGTGTAAATTGTCCCTAGTGTGTGTAGGATAGTGTCAGTGTGCGGGGATCGCTGGGCGGTGCGGACTTGATGGGCCGAAGGGCCTGTTTCTGCGCTGTATCTCTAAACTAAACTAGTTTACAATTTTTGTTTTTTTACTGAAGCCAATTAACCTCCAAACCCGCACGTCTTTGGAGTGTGGGAGGAAACCGGAGCACCCGGAGAAAACCCACGCGGGTCACGGGGAGAACGTGCAAACTCCGTACAGACAGCACCCGTGATCGGGATCGAACCTGGGTCTCTGGCGCAGTGGTGCAGGATTGCTCTGTGAGCTAGCATCGACTCAAGGGATTGAATGGTCACCGTCTGTGTTGCATGGAAATAGAATTTTTAAAAAAATTTCTGGAATCTATTTCAGTGGCAGTTTTTTGAAGAGTGTGTGTGTGTGTGTGTGTGTGTGTGTGTGTGTGTGTGTGTGTGTGTGTGTGTGGGTGTGTGTGTGTGTGTGTGTGTGTGTGTGTGTGGGTGTGGGTGTTGGTGTGTGTGTGTGTGTGTGTGTGCGTCAGCAGGTTATTTTTTGTAGGGTTACCTGTGACAGGTGTGAATGTGTATCACAGAGTGTTTGGGTTGGTGTCTGAAACGGAACAAGGTGCTTAGCAAGCGGGGAGTTTTGCTAGACAGCTGGCAGCTGAGGTTCTGATGAGGTGCGGAGGTTTTGTGGCATCCACTGCCGACACCTAGACATCTCACACTGGGACAAGTCACAGTATATCGGTACTTTCTGCAAACAGTCACAGGAGAGAGAAGAGAGAGAGACGGGGTGACAGAAAGTGAGACGGTGGGCAGAGAGAGTGAGACTCGGACAGAGAGAGAGGGGCAGAGAGAGAGAGACGGGGCAGAGAGAGAGAGACGGGGCAGAGAGAGACAGAGACACAGAGAGAGAGAGAGAGAGAGAGAGAGAGAGAGAGAGGGAAAAAGATGAGGAAATAAAATACCTTTGAATCCCACAAATAAAACAGCTACTAAGTATTTAACATCCTTTGCAGTCCCAGCATATTTTTTAGTCTGAAGAACGACATATAGATGGATCCCAATCCAAAACGTTGCTTATCCAAGTTCTCCAGAGATGCTGCCTGACCCGCTGAGTTATTTCAGCACTCTGTGCTTTTTCTTTTGTAAACCAGTACCTGCAGTTCCTTGTGTTATTCTATTTTATTCTGGCTGGTTACACAGGTAAGTGATCCGGATTGTCTGGAGGGAGGGAGGGAGGGGGGGAGGGGGAGAGGGTGCAAGGATCAGGTTAGTTACCGCCAGATAAATTATTAACAGTATGATCCTCTGTACATCTGGACTGTCATTGCAGTCTCAACCTTCACACACGCACAGAGTGGGGAAGAGAGGCACATTTGCAAGACTGCCCCTGACGTTTGTTTGTGCCCCCCCCCTCAACCCCACCTCTGGACCATGGCTCAAACGACTGACCAAGTCTACTATTCAACTCTGAACACCTACCAGGTAAGGGACGGCACGGGGAGGAGGGGGGGGGGGGTGGGGGGGGTGTGTGCAGCGGTAGAGTTGCTGCCTCACAGCGCCAGGGACCCGGGTTCCATCCTGACTAGGGGTGCTTGTCTATACGGAGTTTGTACCCTCTCCCCGTGACCTGCGTGGGTTTTCCCCGGGTGCTCCGGTTTCTTTCACCCAGGGTCAGGGAATCGAGAACCAGAAGAAGTAGGTTTTCAGTGAGAGGGGGGAAGGA
Source organism: Amblyraja radiata (assembly GCF_010909765.2). Classification (NCBI taxonomy): domain Eukaryota; kingdom Metazoa; phylum Chordata; class Chondrichthyes; order Rajiformes; family Rajidae; genus Amblyraja; species Amblyraja radiata. The sequence goes on along the minus strand of NC_045993.1, from coordinate 2,903,253 downwards.
ACTTTTTCCACACAGAGGTGGGTGGACATACAGAACAAGGCTAGATGCAGGAAGATTGTTCCCGATGTTGGGGAAGTCCAGGACAAGGGGTCACAGCTTAAGGATAAGGGGGAAATCCTTTAGGACCGAGATGAGAAGAAACTTTTTCACACAGAGAGTGGTGAATCTCTGGAACTCTCTGCCACAGAGGGTAGTTGAGGCCAGTTCATTGGCTATATTTAAGAGGGAGTTAGATGTGGCCCTTGTGGCTAAAGGGATCAGGGGGTATGGAGAGAAGGCAGGTACGGGATACTGAGTTGGATGATCAGCCATGATCATATTGAATGGCGGTGCAGGCTCGAAGGGCCGAATGGCCTACTCCTGCACCTATTTTCTATGTATCTATGTATAAGCTGGATGAGGTAGCTGAGGCTGCAACCATAACAGCATTTCAAAGCCATTTGGACACGTACATGGATAGGATCGGATAGGTTTAGAAGGATGTGGTCCAAACGTGGGCAGGGAGGACTAATGTAGATGGGGCATGTTGGCCGGCATGGGCAAGATGGGCCTAAGGGCCAGTTTCCGTGCTGTTTGTGACTCTATAAGTGTTAGAGCCTGCCTGTGCATTCACTGCAAACTCAATGAGTGATATTGCATGGAAACAGGCCCTTTGGCCCAACTTGCCCACACCGGCCAACATGTCCCAGCTACAAAGGTAGACAAAAATGCTGGAGAAACTCAGCGGGTGCAGCAACATCTATGGAGCGAAGGATATTGGCAACGTTTCGGGCCGAAACCCTTCTTCAGACCTATCCCAGCAACACTAGTCCCACCTGCCCGCGTTTGGTCCATATCTCTCGAAACCTGTCCTATCCATGTATAAAAAAAAAAATGTCCCTCAGGTTCCTATTTAAACTTTTCCCCATCACCTTTTGCCTCATATTGTGTTTTGAATTGAATTCTGTCTTTACTTTGTGCACTAGTCATGTCTCTACTATTTATTTCATTCCCCTTACATGTTTTTCCTCTACCTGCTAAATTTTTGTAAGGTGTCCTTGAGACTCTTGAAAGGCGCCCATAAATAAAATTTATTATTATTTTATTATTAAACCTCACCTCACATGGCGAAACCCTACCCGCAAAGACCTTTGATGATATTTTCCGACACTTGCCGCTCGCTTAAGTTGCTCAAAGCGTCGCCACTTATTCAGGTAGAATATCAAATTCTGTTCATTAGTTAATTGCTCGTCCCAAACCTATCAGTTTAACAGTTCATCATTTATTAACAGTCCACCCAAGCTGCGTACCTATCCAGTCGTTCACTCGTTAATCCATTTTGGACCAACAAGGTGCAAAGATGTGGACCTTCCATTTTGTCTGCTCAGTTGGTTGTATGATCAAGTATCCCTCATGGACTCGTACATCGGCGAGACCAAACGCAGACTGGGCCATCGTTTCGCTCAGACCTATCTACCTGATCTCACGGTTGCCAAACACTTTAGTTCTCCTTCCCATTCCCACACTGACCTTTAAGAGGGTTAAATATGGCCCTTGGGATAGAGGGATCAGGGGGTATGGAGAGAAGGCAGGTACATAGAAACATAGACAATAGGTGCAGGAGTAGGCCATTCGGCCCTTCGAGCCTGCACCGCCATTCAATATGATCATGGCTGATCATCCAACTCAGTATCCTGTACCTGCCTTCTCTCCATACCCCCTGATCCCTTTAGCCACAAGGGCCACATCTAACTCCCTCTTAAATATAGCCAATGAACTGTGTGGCCTCAACTACCTTCTGTGGCAGTGAATTCCACAGATTCACCACTCTCTGTGTGAAAAATGTTTTTCTCATCTCGGTCCTAAAAGATTTCCCCCTTATCCTTAAACTGTGACCCCTTGCTCTGGACTTGTACAGGATACTGAGTTGGATGATCAGCCATGATCATATTGAATGGCGGTGCAGGCTCGAAGGGCCGAATGGCCTACTCCTGCACCTATTTTCTATGTTTCTGTCCAAGGCCTCCTCCATTGTCAGAGTGAGGCTAAATGCAAATTGGAGGAACAGCATCTCCTATTTCGCTTGGGCAGCTTACAGCCCAGTGGTCAGAATGTTGATGTATTTAACTCCAAGTAACCCCGGCATTCTCATTCTCTCTCTCTCCCTCTCCCTCTCCCTCTCCCTCTCCCTCTCCCTCTCCCTCTCCCTCTCCCTCTCCCTCTCCCTCTCCCTCTCCCTCTCCCTCTCCCTCTCCCTCTCCCTCTTCCTCTTCCTCTCCTCTTCCCTCCCCACCGACATGTTGGCCAGTGTGGGAAAGTTGGGCCGATGGGCCTGTTTCCACACTATCACTCTGTGTCGTAATGACTGAGGTAGATAGTAGTCCAGTGCTGCTCTCTGGTTGTGGTAGGATGGTTCAGTTGCCTGATAACAGCTGGGAAGAAACTGTCCCTGAATCTGGAGGTGTGCGTTCGTTTTCACACTTCTGTACCTCTTGCCCGATGGGAGAGGGGAGAAGAGGGAGTGGCCGGGGGTGAGACTGGTCCTTGATGATGCTGCTGGCCTTGCCGAGGCAGCGTGAGGTGTAGATGGAGTCGATGGAAGGGAGGTTGGGTTTGTGTGATGGTCTGGGCTGCGTCCACAATTCGCTGCAATTTCTTGCAGTCTTGGCGCAGTTGGAAGAGCGGGTACCTCACAGCGCCGGAGACCACGGTTCGATCCTGACCTCAGGTGTGGAGTTTGCCGAATAGCCTAATTGTGTTCCTATCACATATAAACTTATGAGTGTGGCAATGGGCAGGGGCGGGAGCCTGTAGTTATAACGTTATCGTTCTCCTTGTGTCTCAAATTCAAATACCCTTTGTACGGGACCAATGCAGTTCGCTTGGGCTCACTGAAGTGTTTAAGAAAGAACTGCAGATGCTGGGACAATCGAAAGTAGACAAAAATGCTGGAGGAACTCAGCGGGTGAAGCAGCATCTATGGAGAGAAGGAATAGGCGACGTTTCGGGTCGAGACCCTTCTTCAGACTGATGTTGGGTGTGGGAGGGGGGGGAGAAAGAAAGGAAGAGGCGGAGACAGTGGGCTGTGGGGGAGCTGGGAAGGGGAGGGGAAGGAGGGAGAAAGCAGGGACTACCTGAAATTGGAGAAGTCAATGTTCATACCGCTGGGGTGTAAACTGCCCAAGCGAAATATGAGGTGCTGCTCCTCCAATTTGCGCTGGGCCTCACTCTGACAGTGGAGGAGGCCCAGGACTGAAAGGTCAGATTCGGAATGGGAGGGGGAGTTGAAGTGCTGAGCCACCGGGAGAGTTGAAGAGTTTAGTTTAGTTTACAGATAGAGATACAGCGTGAAAACAGGCCCTTCGGCCCAGCGAGTCCGTGCCGACCAGCGATCACCCCGTACGCTAACACTATCCTATACACCAGGGATAATAACTACATTTATGCCAAGCCAATTTGTCTGCAAACCAGCCATCTTTGGAGTGTGGGGGGGAAATCTACGGCACGGAAACAGGCCCTTCGGCCCAGCGAGTCCGTGCCGACCAGCGATCACCCCGTACGCTAACACTATCCTACACAATAGGGACACTTTACAATTCTATCAAAGCCAATTAACCGACAAACCTGCACGTCTTTGGAGTGTGGGAGGAAACCGGAGCACCCGGGGAAAACCCACGCAGGTCACGGGGAGAAGGTGCAAACTCCGTACAGACAGCACCCGTAGTCGGGACGGAACCCGGGTCCCTGGCCCGTGAGGTAGCAACTCTACCGCTGGGCCACCCTGCTGCTTGGATACAGACTGGCGCTGCCTGCCAGAGTAAACCGCGGGCTGGCAGCGATCGGTCCCTGTAACCCAGGCCCTTGTGTTTAATTGCAGAATATCATGGAACACTTCAACCCTGGGCTGCAGAATCTGGTGGTACTGGGAAGCAACTTCGTTAAAGCCTTTAGAAGTAAGTATTGAACTGAGAGTCAGCTGAGACGTTTAATACTGCTCCCATTTTGATGATCGTTAAGATTGTGAGTGATAACTGAATAGATATATTGAAGTTTGGAAGAGCTTCACAGTCGGTCCAGCTCCCAATGCAGCCTAACTTGTGCAACAATCCCTATTTTCCTTCTCTCACTATCGCTCCCACCCCCCCCCCCCCTCCCTTCCCTGTTCCCCACCTGGATATCCCAAATGCACCATATTTCTACTTTACCACCCCCCCCCCCCACTTCCATATACATGTTTATATTCCTTCCTCTAGCTTCACATTTCACTATTCTATCCGTGAATTAATATAATAATAATAATAATAAATTTTATTTAATGGGCGCCTTTCAGACATCTCAAGGACACCTTACATAGTAATCGGAATAACATATAATCGGAATATAACAAGTAATAAAGACATCACAGAGACACAAATTAAAAACAGAATTCAATCAAAAACAGAAAATCAAAAACACAGTATGAAGACAATATAGACACATATACAGTAGATACACTGGACTTTTATCCCCTGTTCTGTACTAGGTTTACATATTCTGTTCTGATGCAGCAAGCAAGAATTTCATTGTCCTATCTGGGACACATGACGATAAATCTTTTGACTCTAATATTTTACTCTCCCATGTGAAATTCTTTGCTTGCGAACACAAGGTATGTAAATAGTCGCCACATAAAGGGCGGGGACAAAGTTACCCCCCCCCATTATTCTCCCCCACCCCCCTCCCCCTCTCGGGGGTCCCCACATTCCAGCTCCCCCATTGTTCACCCCCCCTCTCTCATGCCGGGTACTCCATTGTCCATTGTTCCTCCCCCTTCCTCACGACTGTCCCCCCCCCCCCCACGCCGGGCCCCTCCTTTGTTCCTTCCCCCCCCCTCCCCGCCCCCTCCCCGCAGCGGCGTCCTCACTTCCACGTGGTCCGTCTGCGCCGTTATCAGCCGCCGCCCCGACCTCTCCACCATCGCCGCCTGGTCCTCTCTGGACACCTCCGTGGCGCCGATCCCGACCCCGGCCCCAGCCGCTGGCTCCATGGACTCTGTTGGCCCCGGGCTCCGACCCACGAGGCTCTGGCCTCGGCCCGCCAGGAGGCATCTTATCTTCTCATCTCTAACCATTTGTCCACCACTTTTCTTTTCAGTTTAGTTTAGGAGATACAGCGCGGAAACAGGCCCTTCGGCCCCCCCGAGTCCGCGCCGACCAGCGATCCCCGCACATTAGCACTATCCTACACACACTAGGGACAATTTACACGTACACCAAGCCAATTAAGCTACAAACCCGCACGTCTTTAGAGTGTGGGAGGAAACCGAATATCTCGGACAAAACCCAGGCAGGACACGGGGAGAACGTGCAAACTCCATACAGACAGCAATAGACAATGGACAATAGGTGCAGGAGTAGCCCTTCGAGCCAGCACCACCATTCAATGTGATCATGGCTGATCATCCCCAATCAGTACCCCGTTCCTGCCTTCTCCCCATATCCCCTGACTCCGCTATATTTAAGAGCCCTATCTAGCTCTCTCTTGAAAGCATCCAGAGAACCTGCCTCCACCGCCCTCTGAGGCAGAGAATTCCACAGACTCGCCACTCTCTGTGAGAAAAAGTGTTTCCTCGTCTCCGTTCTAAATGGCTTACTCCTTATTCTTAAACTGTGTGTGGCCCCTGGTTCTGGACTCCCCCAACATCGGGAACATGTTTCCTGCCTCTAGCGTGTCCAAACACTTAATAATTTTATATGTTTCAATAAGATCCTCTCTCATCCCTCTAAATCTCAGAGTGTACAAGGCAGCAACGTACAAACTCCGTACAGACAGCACCCGTAGTTGGGATCGAACCCGGGTTTCTGGCGCTGCAAGCGCTCTGAGGCAGCAACTCTACCGCTGCGCCACCGTGCCGCTGTTCTCCAGAGACGCTGCCTGACCCGCTGAGTTACTCCAGCATTTTTGGTCTATAAATAGGCCGATCAAAGGTCACTGAGACCTCGCAAGCCGGAGTTGCTTATCAGAATATCGTGCCTAGGACAGCTGCCTCTTCCAGCAATAAAATCACTCCTTAGCACGGAACAAAGGTCTTTGTCACTGCATAAATGCCATTGATTACTTTAGATACAGCGCAGAAACAGGCCCTTCGGCCCACCGTGTCCGCACTGACCAGCGATCCCCGCACGCTAGCACTATCCCACAAACAATTTGGGTGCAGGTCTTTGGAGTGTCGGAGAAGGGTCTCGACCCGAAACGTCACCCATTCCTTCCCTCCGGAGATGCCGCCTGTCCCGCTGAGTTACCCCAGCGTTTTGTGGCTATCTTGAGTGTGGGAGGAAACTGGAGCTACCCCACACGGTCATATGGCAGAACGTACAAATCTCCAAGCCTGTTTCCGCGCTGTATCTCTAAACTCCCCCTTCTCCCCTCTCCCATCGGGCAAGAGGTACAGAAGTGTGAAAACGCACACCTCCAGATTCAGGGACAGTTTCTTCCCAGCTGTTAGCAGGCAACTGAACCATCCTACCACAACCAGAGAGCGGTGCTGAACTACTATCTACCTCATTGGAGACCCTCGGACTTAGCTGGCTTTACCTTACACTACCCTTGTATTGTAAATACACAGTAAATGGCTCGATTGTAATCATGTATTGACTTTCAGCTGACTGGATAGCACGCCAGGTGGGAGGTGGCAGCGCCTAGCGGCAGCGGCTCGACTACAGTCGTCTGTCTTTGTTTATTTTTGTCTTGTTAAATGTATGTCTTTGAGTTAGTTTTTATTTTATTTTTTTAGCTGTGTATATGTGGGGGGTGGTGGGGGGGGGGGCTGTGGGGGAAACCGTTTTAAATCTCTTCCCTGTGCGGGGACCCGACTATTCCCTGTCGGGTCTCGGATGTCGTTGGGCCTAACATCGTGGAGCCGGCGGCGACCTCCGGCCGGGACTAACCTGAGGGCTCCAGTTGCAGAGCCTGCAGAACGGACATCGCGGAGTTGGCCGACTTCGGAGCGGGAAGAGCTGTGGTGGCGCGCGGCTGCGACCTGACTTTGGAGTTCGGAGGCACCGGCCGCAGACCCGGTGGACGGGAACATCGGGAGCTCGCAGGTCCCTGGTGGGAGACCGCTTTTCCGAGCTCCGCAACGGCGACTTCTCCCGCTGGAACCGCGGGTTTGAAGGACATGGAGCCGGGGCCTAACATCGCCCGGCGTGGCTTAAACGGCCTCAGGACTTACCATCGCCCGCCGGGGGCTTTAACATCGGAGCCCCAGTTCACCTCGACACTGCAGTGGGACTGCTGGACCACGGGAGAAGGAACAAAGGGAAGAGATAAAGACTTTGCCTTCCATCACAGTGAGGAGATGTTGGAGACTCACTGTGATGGATGTTTATGTAAACTGTGGGTCTTGGATTGTTTTGTAATGTAAAAAACTGTAGAAATGATATTTCGTTCAAACCTAGGTTTGAATGACAATAAATAGCATTCTCTTCTCTCTCACACATACCTCGGTACTGGTGACAATAAACTAAACTCAAGTTAGACTAAACGAGGAAACTAAATGCGTGTGTCCTGCTCTCTCTCTCCAGCATTGACCGGAGCAGCCAACACGTACTTCGTTGCAGTCGGGAAGTTTGGCGAGCAGGCATTGAGTACGTCAACGTCACAGATACTGGGTAAGAGACCACCTATTTTATTTTTATTCTTATTTTATTATTATTATTAATTTATTTTTTTCTTTAGTTTAGGGCGGTTTTGTTTTTTCTTTTTTTCCTTTTCTTTTTGTCTTTTCATCTTTATTTTCTTTTACACTTATAGGTTTTCTTTTAAAGATTTAACTATATTTACATAGAGACCGGGAAGTCTATATTCAATGTGTATTTTGACACTGGTCTCATAGTTAGGTCTGAAGAAGGGTTTCGGCCCAAAACGTTGCCTTTTCCCTTCGCTCCATAGATGCTGCTGCACCCGCTGTGTTTCTCCAGCTTCATATTTAGGTTATACCTGTTATTAATGTAATCCTGATTGCTATGTATCAATATCTTTGGTATGTTTATCATTATTCTTTTTGCTCTGTTTTTTATGTTTTATTTTTGGGGTTTTTTGGAAAGAAAAACAATAAAAAGATTTTAAAAGAAAGAGGCCACCTTCACCCAGACTGTGAACAGTGAAAGGCCTGGATAGAGTGGATGTGGAGAGGATGTTTCCACTAGTGGGAGAGTCTAGGACTAGAGGGCACAGCCTCAGAACTAAAGGATGTTCTTTTAGGAAGGAGACAAGGAGAAATGTCTTTAGTCGGAGGGTGGTGAATCTGTGGAATCCTTTGCTACAGAAGGCAATGGGGACCAAGTCAGTGGATATTTTTAAAGGGGGGGGGGGGGTGGTCGGTGAGCAGGCAGGGACAGAGGTGGCATCTTAAACTGGCATCTTAGAAGTTCAAGTTCAAGAGAGTTTACTGTCATGTGTCCCAGATAGGACAATGACATTCTTGCTTTGCTTCAGCACAACAGAATATAGTCGGCATGAATACAGAACAGATCAGTGTGTCCATATACCATTGTATAAATATATACACACATCAATAAATAAAACAGATAGTGCAATTAAACAGATAATAGGCTATTACAGATAATGTTCAGAGTTTTGTTTGAGTTGAGTTCAATAGCCTGATGGCTGTGGTGGGTTGAGAAGTGAAGGGTTGGGAACTTCTAAGCTTTGCATGTTTGACCTGTGAACTGACTTGTTGACCTCTTTTGTTGCCCAGGTCAGATCCTATTACAGATCGCGGACACACAGAGGGAGCTCAACAACGACCTGGAACTAATTGTAGGTACCGCTACTCACTTCCTGTCACACTTCCCGACTTCACTGATTATATCCCTGGTTATTGTTGGGGAAAATGTGGAACTGCAGGTGCTGGTTTACAGGGGAAAAGAAAGACTCGGTGGGCCGGAGGGCCTGTTTCCGTGCCGTATCTCTAAACTAAACTACCGTTTAACTTCGCAGTTTCGGAGGTTTAACGATGAGCTGCTGCGCGAAATGGAACGCAATACTCAACTGGACGTGGATTATATAACTGTGAGTCCGCACTCCTCATTAGTCTGCTTCAATCTCGGGGAGACAACATGAACCTGGTTCCAGCCACACCTCGGGTGCTGTCTGTGTGGAGTTTGCACGTTCTCCTTCTGGCTGCCGAAACAGAAACTGATAAATGCACAAAAGGACACAGAGTGCTGCAGTAACTCAGCGGGTCAGGCAGCATCTGTGGAGAACATGGATAGGTGACGTTTCACAGAGTGCTGGAGTAACTCAGCGGGTTAGGCAGCATCTCTGGAGTGAAGGAATTCCTTCATTCCAGCATTTTGTGTCAACCTACAAACCTGTACGTCTTTGGAGTGTGGGCGGAAACCAGAGCACCAGGAGAAAACCCACGTGGTCACAGGCAGAACGTGCAAACTCCGTACAGACAGCACCCGTAACCATCGTAAGAGGTCTAGTCCCCTGAGCAACGAAACATCGAAAAATAGGTGCAGGAGTAGGCCATTCGGCCCTTCGAGCCAGCACAGCCACTCAATGTGATCATGGCTTTTTCCCCCATATCCCTTGATTCCGTTAGCCCTAAGGGCTAAATCTAATTCTCTTGAAAACATCCAGTGAATTGGCCTCCACTGCCTTCTGTGGCAGAGAATTCCACAGATCCACAACTCTCTGGGTGAAAACGTTTTTCCTCATCTCAGTCCTAAATGGCCGACCCCGTATTCTTAAACGGTGACCCCTGGTCCTGGACTCCCCACCAACTTGTTTCTCTTCCTTTGCAGAAAAGCAAACATCGCTTCGAAAAGGAGCACAGGGAGAGGACTCAGATGTTGAACGACACAAACACAGAGCTACAGAAGCTGGAGAGGATGAGAAACTCACACACCAGGGACCTGCAGGTGAGCGGAGGCTGCAGATGCTGCAAACCTGAGTGAAAAAATACAGTGCTGGAGGAACTCAGCGGGTCAGGCAGCATCTGCGGATTGAAAGAATGGTTTCTCAATCCCCTCCCCTCCCCACTCCCCCCCTATCCTCACCCCTCCCCACTGCCCACTCCCCCCCCCTATCCTCACCCCTCCCCCCCACACCCCCTCTTCTCCCCATCCTCACCCCTCCCTGCTCCTCCCCTCCCCCCCACACCCCTCTTCTCCCATCCTCACCCCTTCTCCCAACCCCTCCCCCTCTCCTCTCACCTCCCCACACACCCCTCTCTCTCACTTCCCCACCACTCCCCCTCTCCCCTCCCCCTCCCTCTCTTCTACTCCCCCCTCTCTCCTCCTCTCCTCCTCTCCTCCTCTCTCCTCTCCCCTCTCCTCCTCTCCCCTCTCCTCCTCTCCCCTCCACCCCCCACCCCCCTCTTCCCTCCTCCTCTCCCCCTCTCCTCTCTCCTCCTCTCCTCTCTCCTCCACCCTCTCCTCCTATCCCCTCTCCCCTCCCCTAGCTCCACCCTTCCCCCCTGTCCCCCTTTCACTAGCGATGTACTTGGTGTTTCAGGAGAAGCTCAGCACGCTGGAGTCGGGCATGGAATCGTTCCTGAAGAACAGCTACAGACTGGCTGTGGCGGAGGAGAGGCGCCGTTACCGGTTTCTTGTTGAGAACCATTTCCACTTGTCGTACTACTTCCTTCGTTTCTACAGCAAGGTTGGCATCGGCACCAAACCCGAGCGACACACTTTTAATTCCCGTTTCAGTTTAATTTCATGGCCACGCGTACTGAGGTCCAGTGAAACGTTTTTGTGTAGTTTAGTTTAGAGATACAGTGCAGAAATACAAGGAATTTGCCTCGGTGCTCCGCTCGCAAGTGAATTGTTTACTGTATGTCTTTTAATTTTTAGTGTGTTTTTTATAGTCCTTCGTTTTACGGTTTTTAATGGTTTTTAATTGTTTGTAATAGCTTTTTGTTCATGAGTTCTCATGTACAGCACTTTGTGGCAACTGTAGTTGTTTAAAGTGCTTTATAAATAAAGTTATTATTATTATTATTATATTGTTACATGAGGGCGGAGCACCAAGGCAATTTCCTTGTATAATAATAATAATAAATTTTATTTAATGGGTGCCTTTCAGACATCTATGCCTGTATGTACATATCTTGTATGTGTACATACTTGGCCAATAAACTTATTCATTCATTCAAACAGGCCCTTCGGCCCACTGAATCCGCGCCCACCAGCGATCCCTGCACACTAACACTATCCCACACACACTAGGGACAATTTACATTTAGACCAAGCCAATTGACCCACAAACCTGTACGTCTTTGGAGTGTGGGAGGAAACCGAAGATCTCGGAGAAAACCCACGCAGGTCACATGCAAACTCCGTACAGACAGCACCCGTAGTTGGGATTGAACCCGGGTCTCCGGCGCTGCATTCGATGTAAGGCAGCGACTCTGCCTGTGTTTGGTCCATATCCCTCTAAACCTTTCCCACCCCTTCTCCCATTAACCCTTTCATCTTCATTTCTTCTGCTGTGTTGCAGGCACGAGAGGCCCTCCACAACAAGGTGCCGGGGTGGAGAGAACACACCAGCTCTGCAGCTGATGGCACTGCCTCGGGCAGGTCCAGCCCTCGCCCCCCGAACATGGGCGCACCTCTCAACGTGGTAATGGGAAAATCGGAAAGGCTCTTCCTCCCCTCCCCTCCCCTCCCCTTCCCTCTCCTCCCAGACCAATTCCTCCCAGACCAATCCCTCCCAGACCAATCCCCCCGTGATCTGGCCCATCACAACCACTGCAAGGCAACAATGATTGATTCACAGAATGATACAGTGTGGAAACAGGTCCTCTGGCCCACCTTGCCCACACTGGCCAACATGCTCCAGCTACACTAGTCCCACCTGCCTGCCTTTGGATCCCTCTAACCCTGTCCTATTCATGTACCTGTCTAACTGTTTCTTCAACGTTGCGATAGTCCCAGCCTCAACTACCTCCTCCGGCAGCTCGTTCCATACACCCATAAAAAAATGCTGGAGAAACTCAGCGGGTGCAGCAGCATCTATAAAAAAAGGTTCCTATTAGATCTTTTCCCCTTCGCCTTAAACCTGTGTCCTCTGGTCCTCGATTCCCCTACTCTGGGCAAGGGACTCTGTGCATCTACCCGATCTATTCCTCTTATGGATTTTGTCCACCTCTATAAGATCACCCTCATCCTCATGAGCTCCAGGGACCAGAGTCCCAACCTGCTCAACCTTTGCCAAAAGCCCAGACCCTCGAGTCCTGGCAATGATCTAGTAGTGTCTTCTTGGTCATCGGTGCCGGCTCAGATTTGTTCTGAAGCTTTTCATACCTATAGTTTCTCCCTCCCCCCGACTCTCAGTCTGAAGAAAGGTCTCGACCCGAGACGTCACCCATTCCTTTACCCCCAGAGATGCTGCCTGTCCCGCTGAGTTACTCCAGCATTTTGTGTCTAGTTTGGACTTTGAAAATACAGCGTGGAAACAGGCCCTTCGGCCCACTGAGGCCACGCTGATCAGCGACCCATGCACACTAGCACTATCCTGCACACACCAGGGACATTTACAACTTTATCAAAGCCAATTGACCTACAAACCTGCACGTCTTTGGAGTGTGGGAGGAAACCGGAGCACCCGGAGAAAACCCACGCAGTTAGTTGGTGTTTGTTGTGTTCAATAGCCTGATGGTTGTTGGGAAGAAGCTGCTTCTGAACCTGGAGGTCTCATTGACTGACTGACTGACATGATTAATTTGATTTGATTGCCTGTGATTAATTAATTGATTGATTGACTGACTGACTGACTGACTGACTGATTGCATGACCGTTTGATATGAGTGATAGATTGGTTGATTGATTGGATTTATTGGACGATTGAATGATTTTATTGGATTGATTGATTGCGATTGATTTGATTGATTGAATTATTGATTGATTGAACTTCGATTGATCGTGATGACGATTGTCACGTAACAATTCACTGCTGAGAACAAGTGGATGGAGAGCCAATAATCCTGCAAATTGAGCAATTGTTCTCCCCTCTCCCCCCCCCTCTCCCCCCCTCCTCCCCCCTCTCCTCCCCCCTCTCCCTCCCCCTCTCTCCCCCCCCTCTCTCCCCCCCCTCTCCCCCCCCTCTCTCCCCCCCCTCTCTCCCCCCCCTCTCTCCCCCCCTCTCTCCCCCTCTCTCCCCCCTCTCTCCCCCCCTCTCTCCCCCCCTCTCTCTCCCCCTCTCTCTCTCTCCCCCCTCTCTCTATCCCCTCTCTATCCCCTCTCTCTCTCCCCCCCCTCTCCCCCTCCCCTCCCCCTCCCCCCCCCCCCCTCCCCCCCCCCCTCCCCCCCGCCCCCCCCTCTCCCCCCCTCTTCCCCCCTCTTCCCCTCTTCCCCTCTCCCCTCTCCCCTCTCCCCTCTCCTCTCCCCTCTCCTCTCCCCCCTCCCCTCCCCTCTCCTCCCCTCTCCTCTCCCCTCTCCTCCCCCACAGATCGAGGCTGCCAACGTCGACACCATCTCAAGACGCAGCTATCTCCCAAGCCCTCAGCCTTCCCGGCGTGAGATGAATGGAGGCGACCTGTTGCCATTCGCAAACTCCGAGCCGAGCAAACCAGGAGAAAGGAGTCCCTTAATGAGTGAGACATCTCATAACATCCCATCCATGCATATCTCTCTCTCGCTCCCCCTCCCTCCTCTCTCTTCCTCTCAATTGCCTTCATGTTTTATTGAAGACCTCACAAAAGCAGCCACCTCCCATTTTTCATTATACTTTCCTTTAATGTGTGAAGCTTTGGGCAGCATGACGTTTTGAAGGATGGGGAGGGGAGTGGGGGAGGACCTAATTGAAACTTAAATTGAAGATCTCTCTGGGGGACAAAGTTGAGGCTGGATGAGAATTTAGAACGATGAAGAATAGTGAAAGGCCTGGATAGAGTGGATGTGGAGAGGATGTTTCCACTAGTGGGAGAGTCTAGGACTAGAGGGCACAGCCTCAGAATTAAAGGACGTGAGATCCCACTCCAAGTTCTGTTGTACAAAATATGTCAAATAATGACATCATGTTTACAGCCCGAATACCCAATCTATTCCTCTCATGATTTTATACACCTCAATAAGATTATCCCTTGTCCTCCTGCACTCCTGGGAATAGAATCCCAGCCTGCTTGACCTCTCCCAAATGCTCAGACCCTCGAGTCCAGGAAATGATCTAGTGTCTTCTTGGCCAAGGATGCTGGCTCTGCTTTGTTCCGAGCCAGCATTGTCCCAGAGCCCCAGCCTGCTCAACCTGTCCCTGTAGCTCGGACCCTCTGAGTCCAGGCTGTCTTTCTCCGGTTGTAATGTTGGTTTCATCTCTCCCCAGGACTGGGCTCGGCTGGGGGTCAGTCGCAGGGGCCGCGGGGGGACAGAGTCGCTGGGCTGACCGGCGCCCGTGTCCAGGCCGTCATCTCCCACGCAGCCGTCCGCAACCAATCCATGCTCAACTTCGAGAAAGGAGATATCGTCACCATATTGGTTCCAGAGGCCAAGAACGGCTGGTTGTTCGGCAAGCTGGAAGGGTCACCAAAGTAGGTCATCACCCGACCGACGACTGATATTTAGTTTATGTTTCAGAGGTGTGTGTGTGAGTGTGAGCGTGTTTGTGTGTTTGTGTGTGTGTGTATGTGTGTGTGTGTATGTGTGTATGTGTATGTGTGTGTGTGTGAGCGTATGGGTGTGTGTGTATGTGTGTGAGCGTATGTGTATGTGTGAGCGTGTGCGTGTGACTGCGTGTGTGTGTGTGTGAGGGTTTGCGTGTGTGTGTGAGGGTTTGCGTGTGCGTGTGCGTGTGTGTGTGTGTGTGTGTATGTGTGTGTGAGCGTGTGTGAGAGTGTGTGTGTGAGCGTATGTGTATGTGTGAGCGTGTGCGTGTCACTGTGCGTGTGACTGCGTGTGTGTGTGAGCGTGTGCGTGAGTGCGTGTGTGTGTGTGTTAGCGTGTGCGTGTGACTGCGTGTGTGTGGGTGAGGGTTTGCGTGTGTGTGAGGGTTTGCATGTGTGTGTGTGTGTGTGTGTGTGTGTGTGTGTGTGTGTGTGACTGTGTGCGTGTGACTGCGTGTGTGTGTGTGTGTGAGCGTGTGCGTGTGACTGTGCATGTGACTGCGTGAGCGTGTGCGTGAGTGTGCGTGTGTGTGCGTGTGTGTGAGAGTGCGTGTGTGTGTGTGTGAGCGTGTGCGTGAGTGTGCGTGTGCGTGTGTGCGTGTGCGTGTATGTGTATGTGTGTGTGTGAGCGTGTGTGTATGTGTATGTGTGTGAGCGTATGGGTGTGTGTGTGTGAGCGTATGTGTATGTGTGAGCGCGTGCGTGTGACTGTGCGTGTGACTGTGTGCGTGTGTGTGTGTGTGAGCGTGTGTGTGTGTGTGAGCGTGTGCGTGTGACTGTGCGTGTGACTGTGTGCGTGTGACTGTGTGCGTGTGTGTGTGTGTGAGCGTGTGCGTGTGTGTGCGTGTGTGTGTGTGTGCGTGAGTGTGCGTGTGCGTGTGTGTGAGCGTGTGTGAGAGTGTGTGTGTGAGCGTATGTGTATGTGTGAGCGTGTGCGTGTGACTGTGTGCGTGTGTGTGTGTGTGAGAGTGTGAGTGTGTGTGCGTGAGTGTGCGTGTGTGTGTGAGCGTGTGTGAGCGTGAGTGTGCGTGTGTGTGTGTGTGTGAGAGTGTGAGTGTGTTTCCCAATGATCAGCACAGCAATTACTACATTTGTTTGGTTTAGAGATACTGCGCTGAATCAGGCCCTTCGGCCCACCTGCTGGGGTTGGTGGAGTGTGGGAGGAAACCGGAGCACCCGGTCACGGGGAGATCGTACAAACTCCGTACAGACAGCATCCGTAGTCAGG
This sequence comes from Amblyraja radiata, assembly GCF_010909765.2. Lineage (NCBI taxonomy): Eukaryota > Metazoa > Chordata > Chondrichthyes > Rajiformes > Rajidae > Amblyraja > Amblyraja radiata. The sequence goes on along the minus strand of NC_045993.1, from coordinate 2,887,459 downwards.
ATGGAACCCGGGTCTCTGGCGCTGTGAGGCAGCAACTCTACCGCTGCGACACCGTGCTGGAGATGAAGGTGCTTGTAATTTCTGCTTCATTGAATGATGACACCTTCATGGTCTTTGTTCCCGCAGGCAGGGCTGGTTCCCACATTCCTTCGTGCAACCTTTTCAGAAAGAGGTCCAGACTCACGAGCCGTCACTCAGGTAATTGTGTCACTCAGTATTCAGCGCGTTGGTTGTGTTTCAATGCACATTGGTTCCGTTTTAGTTCATTGTCACGTGTAGCGAGGTACAGTGAAAAGCTTTTGTTGCGCGCTAACCAGTCAGCGGAAAGACAATACATGATTACAATCGAGCCGTCCACAGTGTACAGATACATGATAAGGGAATAACGTTTAGTGCAAGGTAAAGCCAGCAAAGTCTGATCTAGGATAGTCCGAGGGTCACCAATGAGGTAGATAGTAGTTCAGCACCGCTCTCTGGTTGTGGTAGGATGGTTCAGTTGCCTGCTAACAGCTGGGAAGAAACTGTCCCTGAATCTGGAGGTGTGTGCGTTCGTTTTTACACTTCTGTACCTTTTGCCCGATGGGAGAGGGGAGAAGAGGGAATTGGTTGAGGTTCACAGCTCAGACTGCAACTTGACTGATGGATGAGGCTGTGAAACACAGATGGATGTTTAGTTTGAAGATAGACACAAAATGCTGGAGTAACTCAGCGGGACAGGCAGCATCTCTGGAGAGAAGGAATGGCTGACGTTTTGGGTCGAGACTCTTCAGTTTAGTTTCTTAGTTTAGTTTAGACATCCAGCGTGGAAACAGGCCCTTTGGCCCACCGAGTCCGCGCTGACCAGCGATCCCCGCACACTAACACTATCCTACACACCCTAGCGACAATTTATAACTTTTACTGAAGCCAATTAACCTGCAACTCTGTATGTCTTTGGAGTGTGGGAGGAAACCGGAGCTCCCGCGGGTCACGGGGAGAACGTACAAACTCCGTACAGACAGGACCCATCATCAGGATGGAACCCGGGTCTCTGGCGCTGTGAGGCAGCAACTCTACCACTGTGCCACCGTGCCGCCCTTATTCATTGTGAGATCCTTGCTTCTCAGATCACGTGACAGGTTCCCTTTGATTCCATGGTCTGGTTTAGTTTAGTTTAGAGATGCAGCACGGAAACAGGCCCTTCGGCCCACCGAGCCCGTGCCGACCAGCGATCCCCGCACACTAACACTATCCTACACACACTAGGGACAATTTACAATTATACCAAAGTCAATTAACCTACAGACCTGCACGTCTTTGGGTGATGGAGTTTGGGGCAGCGTGAGAGAACGTTTATGGACACAGAATTGGCACGGGATCTCCGGTTTCCTCCCACACTCCAAAGACGTGCAGGTTTGTAGGTTAATTGGCTTCGGTTTCAAAGGTAAATTGTCCCTAGTGTGTGTGGGATAGTGTTAGTGTGCGGGTGAACACTGGTCAGCGCGGACCCGGTGGGCTGAAGGGCCTGTTTCTGTGCTATATCTCCAAACCAAACTAAACATCCATCTGTCAGACAAGTTGCAGTCTGAGCTGTAAACGTTGACCAATGTCTCTCACAGAGTGATACGCAGAGGTGATACGCGGAGTGATACACAGAGGTGATACACAGAGGTGATACGCAGAGGTGATACTCAGAGGTGATACACAGAGGTGATACACAGGAGTGATACACAGGAGTGATACACAGAGGTGATACACAGAGGTGATACACAGAGGTGATACACAGAGGTGATACGCAGAGGTGATACTCAGAGGTGATACACAGAGGTGATACACAGGAGTGATACACAGGAGTGATACACAGAGGTGATACACAGAGGTGATACACAGAGGTGATACACAGAGGTGATACGCAAGAGTGATACACAGAGGTGATACACAGACGTGATACACAGAGGTGATACACAGGAGTGATACACAGAGGTGATACACAGGAGTGATACACAGAGGTGATACACAGAGGAGATACACAGAGGTGATACACAGGAGTGATACACAGAGGTGATACACAGGAGTGATACACAGAGGTGATACACAGGAGTGATACACAGAGGTGATACACAGAGGTGATACACAGAGGAGATACACAGAGGTGATACACAGGAGTGATACACAGAGGTGATACACAGGGGTGATACACAGAGGTGATACACAGGAGTGATACGCAGAGGTGATACACAGAGGTGATACACAGGAGTGATACGCAGAGGTGATACACAGAGGTGATACACAGGAGTGATACACAGAGGTGATACACAGAGGTGATACACAGAGGTGATACACAGAGGACACAGGCCCTTCAGCCCAACTTTCCCCATGGTGTTCTCTCCCCCACGCAGGCCGTTTCCAATGAGGAGTGGACGCAGCACGGAGGACCTGCTGGACCCCAAGCGTTACATGTTGCCGCTGGTGGACTACAGCAGCCCTGTGGCCAGCGTGGTCCCCGACCCACCGCCTCTGCCCCACGGCGCCTCCAGGAGTCACAGCCCGGCCCCTCCAGACCTCAGGAGCCGGCGGGGCAGTGCAGTCAGTCTGGCCGTGTCGGAGGGTGGACAAAGCAGGGTGAGTATGGCATCTTACCCGCTCCCCCACCCCTGCCAGTTTTAGACACATAGAGACATAGAAAGTAGGTGCAGGAGCAGGCCATTCGGCCCCTTTCGAGCCAGCACCGCCATTCAATATGATCATGGCTGATCATCCAGAATCAGTACCCCGTTCCTGCTTTCTCCCCATATCCCTTGATTCCATTACCCGAAAAGCTAAATCTAACTCTCTCTTGAAAACATCCAGTGAATCGGCCTCCACTGCCTTCTGAGGCAGAGAAATCCACAGAATCACAAATCTCTGGGTGAAAAAAATTACATCTACAGTAAAACACTATTAAGATGAAATACATTTCAGAAGAAAGACACAAAAAGCTGGAGTAAGTCAGCGGGACAGGCAGCATCTCTGGAGAGAAGGATTGGGTGACGTTTCGGGTCGAGACCCTTCTTCAGACTAGGTCCTGGTTTTGAGATGTAGCCTCTTCTCGTGTTCTTGAGTCTGAAGAAGGGCTCCGACATGAAACGTCACCCACTCCTTCTCTCCAGAGATGCTGCCTATCCCGCTGAGTTCAGAGGTGGAGGCCAGGTCTCTGGATGCGTTCAAGAGAGAGCTAGACAGAGCTCTTAAAGATAGCGGAGTCTAACTCTTTCTTGAAAGTATCTAGGGAACCGGCCTCCACCGCCCTCTGAGGCAGAGAATTCCACAGACTCACCACTCTCTGTGAGAAGATGTGTTTCCTCGTCTCCGTTCTAAAAAGCTTACCCCTTATTCTTAAACTGTGGCCCCTGGTTCTGGACTCCCCCAACATCAGGAACATGTTTCCTGCATGTAGCGTGTCCAAACCCTTAATAATCTTATATGCTTCAATGAGATACCCTCTCATCCTTCTAAACTCCAGAGTGTACATGCCCAACCGCTCCATTCTATCAACATATGACAGTCCCGCCATCCTGGGAATTAACCTTGTAAACCTACGCTGCACTCCCTCAATAGCAAGAATGTCCTTCCTCAAATTAGGGGACCAAAACTGCACACAATACTCCAGGTGTGGTCTCACTAGGGCTCTGTACAACTGCAGAAGGACCTCTTTACTCCTATAGTTTAGAGCAAGATGATGTCCAGTTAAGTCTGATGCATGATTACAATCAAGCTGGCTACAGTGTAGATGTACAGGATTAAGGGAATAAGGTTTAGTGCAAGGTAAAGTCCGATCAAAGTTAGTCCGAGGGTCTCCATAGTCAGAATGTAATCGGAGGTTTGTGATATGGTTTCATCTCCTCTCGCTAGCCGGCCAAATTTGCGTCGATTCTCTTGGACACAACTTCGCAGCCAGATTTCTGGTGGCTTCAAGGGAGCAGTTCATTCTGCTAGAGTCCGTAAGATGGCTTCACTTTCACCGCAGCTCTCGGGAACGTTTAACCCTCTCCCACTGACCGTGGGCGCAAATGCCCGTTGTCCCGTCGTCTCTCCCGCTGGCCTGACGCAAGGTCGTCTGGCCCTTGTTTTGGACTTTACCCCAAACACTAACAACAGCTTGGAGACAGACACACAAAATGCTGGAGTAACTCAGCGGGACAGGCAGCATCTCTGGAGAGAAGGAATGGGTGACGTTTCGGGTCGGTGGCACAGCGGTAGAGATGCTGCCTCACAGCGCCAGGGACCCAGGTTCGATCTGTACGGAGTTTGTACACTCTCCCCGTGACCTGCGTGGGTTTTCTCCGGGTGTTCCGGTTTCCTCCCACACTCCAAAGACGTGCGGGCTTGTAGGTCAATTGGCTTCAGTAAAAATTGTACATTTTCCCTAGTGTGTGTAGGTAAGTTTTTTTTCTGTACCTGTTCAAACCTCTAGTTTGTTCCGTATTTTAACTTGTTCCACATTCCCCATCAAACCTTTTGTTCCTCTCTGATGAACACAAAATTATTTTTCCCATCTATATCTCTCATTTCCCTCTCCCCTGACTCTCCGTCTGAAGGGTCTTGACCCTAAACGTCACCTATTTACTCCAGAGATGCTGCCTGACCCGCTGAGTTACTCCAGCATTTTGAGTCTGTCTTCGGTTTAAACCAGCATCTGCAGTTCCACCCCACACACTAACAACAGCTTTCTGTTTTGGCCTTGTCAAAATAACTGAGGTGACAAAAATAACAAAACGGCGGGGATTGTCGGCACTGGACCTATACTCGCTGGAGGTTAGAAGGATGAGGGGGCACCTCGGTGAAACCTAGGGAGAACGTGCAAAAATCCACACACAATCAGCATCCTTAGTCTGGATTGACAAAAATGCTGGAGAAACTCAGCAGGTGCGGCAGCATCTATGGAGCGAAGGAAATAGGCGACGTTTCGGGATTCCTTCCTTAGTCTGGATTGTCCCTGGTGTTTAGCTAAGTTCAGTTTAGTTTTTGTCACCTGTACCGAGGTACAGGGAAAAGCTTTTGTTGGTCAGCGGAAAGACAATACATGATTATAATTAATAGCCAATAGACAATAGGTGCAGGAGTAGGCCATTCGGCCCTTCGAGCCAGCACCACCATTCAATATGATCATGGCTGATCATCCCCAATCAGTACCCCGTTCCTGCCTTCTCCCCATATCCCCTGACTCCGCTATTTTTAAGAGCCCTATCTAGCTCTCTCTTGAAAGCATCCAGAGAACCTGCCTCCACCGCCCTGCGAGACAGAGAATTCCACAGACTCACCACTCTCTGTGAGAAAAAGTGTCCGTTCTAAATGGCTTACTCCTTATTCTTAAACTGTGTGGCCCCTGGTTCTGGACTCCCCCAACATCGGGAACATGTTTCCTGCCTCTAGTGTGTCCAAGCCCTTAACAATCTTATATGTTTCAAGCAGCCCACAGATACATGATAAGGGAAGAACGTTTAGTGCAAGGTAAAGCCAGCAAAGTCCGATCAAGGATAGTCCGAGGGTCACTAAAGAGGTAGATAGTAAATAGATCGTCGCTGTGAGGCAGCAACTCTCTCCGCTGTGCCACCCAAGTGCCCAAGTGCCTTCTGTACATGTTAGAAAGCTCGGAGCAGTGGCACCAACATACCCTGAAAACCCCATCACTGATTTTGAAAGATCAAATCTATAAAGCATAAAAACCACTGAACTGGCAGCAATTATGGTGTGCGAGAGGGTTAATCGGAAGTGCTTTATTTGTGGAGTTTGCATGATTGTTCTACTGGTGAGCAGATCTGGTAGATGTAATGTGCAGGAAGGAACTGCAGATGCTGGTCTAAACCGAAGATAGAAACAAAAATGCTGGAGGAACTCAGCGGGACAGGCAGCAGCATCTCTGGAGAGAAGGAATGGGTGACGTTTCGGGTCGAGACCCTTCTTCAGCCTGAGCCGAAACGTCACCCGTTCCTTCTCTCCAGAGATGCTGCTGCCGGTCCTGCTGAGTTACTCCAGCTTTTAGTGTCTACCTCTGGTAGATGTAATATCATCTTCCTCGTGAGTTAAAACACAAAGTGCCGGAGGAAGTCAGCGGGTCAGGCAGCATCTGCGGAGTGAATGGACAAGGAGACGTTTCAGGTGAAGACCTTTCTTCATACCCTACCTGAAGCTTCACCTGTCGATTACCTCCTGCCTGACCCTCTCCTCCAGTGCCTTGCTCAAGTTCCAATCACCTGTGTCCCTCTCCCCCTCTTAGAGAAGAGTCTGTTGCTCATCTTAAAGATAAAAGTGTTTTACTGAAGATAGATTCAAAATCGGCACGGTGGCGCAGCGGTAGAGTTGCTGCCTCACAGCGCCAGGGACCCGGGTTCGATCCTGACTACGGGTGCTGTCTGTACGGAGTTTGTACGTTCTCCCTGTGACCTGCGTGGGTTTTCTCCTGGTGCTCCGGTTTCCTCCCACGCTCCAAAGACGTGCGGGTTTGTGGGTTAATTGGCTTCGGTAAAAATTGTACATTTTCCCTAGTGTGTGTAGGATAGTGCGTGCGTGCGGGGATCGCTGGTCGGCGCGGACTCAGTGGGCTGAAGGGCCTGTTTCCGCGCTGTATCTCTAAACCAAACTAAAATGCCGGTGGAACTCAGCGGGTCAAGCAGCATCTCTGGAGAAAAGGAATAGGTGACGTTTGGGGGTCAGGCCACCCCTTCAGACCCTTTTCAACATTGTTTGATGAACAATTGACAAAAACAGTCTGAAGAAAGGTTTTGACCCAAAACGTCACCTATTCCTTCTCTCCAGAGATGCTGCCTGACCCGCCGAGTTACTCCAGCATTTTGAGTCTATCTTCGGTATAAAATCAGCATCTGCAGTTCCTTCCTACGCAAAGTGTTTTACTGAGTTTGGTTCACGAATTTGAAGTGTGACATTTCTGCACGTACATCGGGGACACAAGGAACTGCAGGCGCAAGAATCTTGAGCAAAAAGACACAACATGCTGGAGGAACTCAGCAGGACGGGCAGCGTCTGTGGTGGGAATGGACCGAGGAGCCGAGACGTTTTCTGTCTATTTTCCTGTACAGATGCTGCCTGACCCGCAGAGATAGAAACATAGAAACATAGAAAATAGGTGCAGGAGTAGGCCATTCGGCCCTTCGAGCCAACACCGCCATTCAAAGTGATCATGGCTGATCATCCAGAATCAGTACCCTGTTCCTGCCTTCTTCCCATATCCCTTGATTCCGTTAGCCCCAAGAGCTAAATCCAACTCTCTCTTGAATACATCCAGTGAATTGGCCTCTACTGCCTTCTGTGGCAGAGAATTCCACAGATTCACAACTCTCTGGGTGAAAATGTTTTTCCTCATCTCAGTCCTGAATGACCGACCCCTTATTCTTAAACTGTGTGACCCCTGGTTCTGGACTCCCCCAACATGGGGAACATTTTTCCTGCATCTAGCCTGTCCAATTCCCTTAAGAATCCTGTATTTTTCTAACAGATCTCCTCTCATCCTTCTAAATTCCTGTGAATACAAGCCCAGTCGATCTTTCCTATCATCAATCAGATCCTCCAGTACTTTGTATTTCACTCAAGATTCCAGCATCTGCAATTCCTTGTGTCTTCCTCAGTTTTATACATGTATATCTTTAGTTGATCATGAGCCTTGCTGAGAATAGTCTGCCATCCTGTCACTGGTAGAATCTTGCAACACCACCCCAGAGTAGCCTGGGTTCGATCCTGACCTCCAGTCATAGCCTCGTGGAGGTTGCACGCTTCTTCTGTGAGCGTGTGGGTTCCCTCCGGGTGCTCCGGTTTCCTCCCACATCCCAAAAACGTGCGAGTTCGTAGGTGAATCGGCCCTCTGTAAATTGTCCCTAGTGTGTGGGGAGTGGATGGGAAAGTGGGATAACATAGAACTAGCGTGAACGGGTGATCGATGGTCGGCGCGGACTCGGTGGGCCGAAGGGCCTGTTTCCGCCTGGCATCGCTAAAGTAAACCAAGCAATTTTCACGGCTGTGTTTAAGAAGGAACTGCAGATGCTGGAAAAAATCGAAGGTAGACAAAAATGCTGGAGAAACTCAGCGGGTGAGGCAACATCTGTGGAGCGAAGGAATAGGTGACGTTTCGGGTCGAGACCCTTTGGACATAGATGCTGCCTCACCCGCTGAGTTTCTCCAGCATTTTTGTCTAGTTTCAAGGCTGTGATCTCTTTCGATTAGAAGAGAATGGAATGCCAGCAGATGGTGCTATTGCACTGTAAACTCCAGCTACTGCGTAGGAAGGAACTGCAGGTCCCGGTTTACACCGAAGATAGACACTAAATGCTGGAGTAACTCAGCGGGACAGGCAGCATCTCTGGAAACTTACAAAATTCTTAAGGGGTTGGACAGGCTAGATGCAGGAAGATTGTTCCCGATGTTGGGGAAGTCCAGAACTAGGGGTCACACAGTTTAAGGATAAGGGGGAAGTATTTTAGGACTGAGATGAGAAAAACAATTTTCACACAGAGAGTGGTGAATCTGTGGAATTCTCTGCCACAGAAGGTAGTTGAGGCTACAGTTCATTGGCTATATTTAAGAAGGAGTTAGATGTGGCCCTTGTGGCTAAAGGGATCAGGGGGTATGGAGAGAGGGCAGGTACAGGATACTGAGTTGGATGATCAGCCATGATCATATTGAATGGCGGTGCAGGCTCGAAGGGCCGAATGGCCTACTCCTGCACCTATTTTCTATGTTTCTATGAATGGGTGATGCATCTGGTCGCGACCCTTCTTCAGACAGTGAGTCAGGGAGGGGGCAACGAGAGGTCTGGGAAGGTACAGAACAAAGCCCAGCCTGCATCGGTGACTTGGGAAAGGTGGAGCCCACAATGGTCCATTGTTGGTTGGGGACGAGGTGATAACGAATGGATACAAACGGTGAAATGAGCAAGAGGGCTAGGGTGGGGGAGGGGGAGGGATGGAGAGAGAAGGGGATGCAGGGATCACTTGAAGTTAGAGAAGTCAATATTCATACCGCTGGGGTGTAAGCTGCCCAAGCGAAATATGTGGCGCTGTTCCTCCAATTTGCGCTGGGTCTCACTCTGACAATGGAGGAGGCCCAGGACAGAAGGGCCAGTGTGGGAATGGGAGGGGGAGTTGAAGTGTCTGGAAACTGGGAGATCAGGGTGGACTGAGCGGAGGTGTTCAGCGACTGTTGGTTCAGCTGGAGGAAAGGAAGGACCTCGTTCTGTCCCGCTGAGTCATTTTGTGTTCATCTTCGGTTTAAAAAAGCTTCTTCCGACACAAGAACAATGGAACGATCGCCCGTTCACACTAGTTCTAAGTATTATACTTCTTCTTCTCCGTCTTGCGTATGGCGTGCACAGCCTAAAAGTTGCAGAACAACTTGTTCTATTTGACCTTATTCGATTGTGCACGTCGGGTTGATTGCATTGGTCAAAAACAGGGCGGGCCACGTGAAGGTTGCAATCTCCCCACCCCGGTATTATTCTCATTGACTATGTCAACGTTTATTGCCCATCACCAATTGCCCCTTGATTTAAATGCCTCTAGATGTTCTCACGGGGCTGGTGAAAGTCAAGACACACTTGGATATGGAGAGACACACAATCCTGGGACAGAGTTCTCCCAGTTTTTATTGTTAACAAACAAAATTTGAGTGTTTCATTTCTCGTTTTCTGTTTAGATCTTTGGCGGGACAGAAAGCCAGCACGAACTTTTTCCCAGGTAAGGTTCATTTTTATTCAAACAACTGGACAAGAGGTGCAGGATGATAATAGAAACATAGAAAATAGGTGCAGGAGGAGGCCATTCGGCCCTTCGAGCCAGCACCGCCATTCATTGTGATCATGGCTGATCATCCCCTATCAATAACCCGTGCCTGCCTTCTCCCCATATCCCTCGACTCCACTAGCCCCTAGAGCTCTATCTAACTCTCTCTTAAATCCATCCAGTGACTTGGCCTCCACTGCCCTCTGTGGCAGGGAATTCCACAAATTCTCAACTCTCTGGGTGAAAACGTTTTTTCTCACCTCAGTCTTAAATGACCTCCCCTTTATTCTAAGACTGTGTGGCCCCTGGTTCTGGACTCGCCCAACATTGGGAACATTTTTCCTGCATCTAGTTTGTCCAGTCCTTTTTATAATTTTATATGTTTCTATAAGATCCCTCCCTCATCCTTCTAAACTCCAGTGAATACAAGCCTAGTCTTTGTTTTGGTTGATGAAGTCAGCTAGGTTTGGATTAGTTTAGTTCATTGTCACATGTACTGAGGTACAGCGAAAAAGCTCTTGATGCGTGCTAACCAGTCAGCGGAAAGACAATACATGATTACAGTCGAGCCGTCCACAGTGTACAGATACATGACAAAGGGAATAACGTTTAGTGCCAGAGAAAGTCCAGTAAAGTCTAACTAAGTCCAAGGGTCTACAATGAGGTAGATAGTAGTTGAGGACCGCTCTCTGGTTGTGGTAGGATGGTTCAGTTGCCTGATAACAGCCGGGAAGAAACTGTCCCTGAATCTGGAGGTGTGCGTTTTCACACTTCTGTACCTCTTGCCAGATGGGAGAGGGGAGAAGAGGGAGTGGCCGGGGTGAGACTGGTCCTTGATGATGCTGCTGGCCTTGCCGAGGCAGCGTGAGGTGTAGATGGAGTCGATGGAAGGGAGGTTGGTTTGTGCGATGGTCTTGGCTGCGTCCACAATTCTCTGCAATTTCTTGCGGTCTTGGATGGAGCTGTTCCCGAACCAAGCTGCGATGCGTCCCGATAAAATGCTTACTAGGATGCATCTGTAGAAGTTGGTGAGAGTTGTCGGGGGCATGCCGAACTTCCTTCTGAGGAAGTAGAGGCGCTGATTGGCTTTCTTGACCATTGCTTTAATATAGGCTGAAACTTGAAACTTACCGCATAGTGAAATGGATATGGAGAGGATGTTTCCACTGGTGGGAGAGTCCAGGACTAGAGGGCACAGCCTCAGAATTAAAGGACATTCCTTTACGAAGGAGAAGAGGAGGGATTTATTTAGTCAGAGGGTGGTGAATCTGTGGAATTCATTGCCACAGAAGGCTGTGGAGGCCAAGTTAATGGATATTTTTAAGGTAGAGATAGATAGATTCTTGATTAGTACGGGTGTCAGGGGTTATGGGATGAAGGCAGGAGAATGGGGTTAGGAGGGAGAGATAGATCAGCCATGATTGAATGGCAGAGTAGACATGATGGGCCGAATGGCCTAATTCTACTCCTATCACTTAAGACCTGTGCTGTTTAAGGTGCTGGAACCAAAGTCCAAATGAAGGCACAGAGAGGTGAAGTCCTACACCTCATCACCAGGGGGCGACACGGTGGAGTTGCTGCCTCACAGCGCCAGAGACCCGGGTTCGATCCCGACTAGGGGTGAATGGGGTTAGCAGGGTGGAGTAGACGTGATGGGCCGAATGGCCTAATTCTGCCTCCCATCGTTTCTAAAGTTGGTGATATGGACTCCTCGAACGGGGAGAGGACGGGGGGAGTGGCCGCTAATTCTCTGGCTTTCTGTTTTGCGTCCTTTAGGGGAACCAATCCTTTTGCGACTGTGAAACTGAGGCCGACTGTTACCAACGATCGATCGACACCGCTTATCCGATAGACGGGACGTTAGAAGCGCTGTTCCTGCCGCTCCAGAGAGAGGGAGAGAGCGTGAACCGTGCCATACACGGTGCTGGAGGAACTCTGCGGGTCAGGCGGCATCTGCGGAGGGAAAGGACGGACATCATCTCCCGACCCGAAACGTCGCCTGTCCGTTCCCTCCTCCGATGCTGCCGACTTCCTCCGGCACTTTGTGTTTTGTTCCAGATTCCAGCATCTGCAGTTCCCCGTGTCTCCGTGATCAGTGTCATGTTTTACCGTTTATACCAATTTTTGGGATTAATGTTGTGTTTAGATCTATCTCAAAGGAAAATGGGGCGGGCACGTTGGCACAGCGGGTAGTGCTGCTGACTCACAGCAGCCAGAGACCACGGTTCGATCCTGACCAAGGGTGCTGTCTGTACGTTCTCCCCGTGACCCGCGTGGGTTTTCTCCGGGGACTCGGGTTGCCTCCCACACTCCAAAGACGTACGGGTTTGTAGATTAGTTAGCTTTTGTAAATTGTAAATTGTCCCTTGCGTGTAGGATAGTGCTAGTGTCGCGGGCTGGTCGCTGGTCAGCGCGGACTCGGTGGACTGAAGGGCCCATTTTCGCAGGTCTACAGTTTCCTCATACAAGAGTCGATGGTCGGGATTGAACTGGGAACTCTGGTGCTGTGAGGCAGCGGCTCTACCCGCTACACCACGGGGCTGCACCTCAGAACCCACAGTCATCCATGTAGCTGGATACGAATTTATTAATTATGATATTATGTGATTAAGAATTTGCAACAATGTCTTAGGAATGTGATTCCTACTCAGCTATCATTTGCATTTCCATCCAACACTTAGAATAAAGGTTTGGCTGCTGAAACATGTGTTAATGTACAGTGCATTTTACAATCGAACATGTATGTTTATTTGTGTAGGAAGGAACTGCAGATGCTGGTTTAAACCGAAGATAGACACAAAGTGCTGGAGTAACTCAGCAAGTCGGACAACATCTCTGGAGAGAAGGAATAGGTGACGTTTCAGCTCGAGACCCTTCTTCAGACTGAAGGGATGCTGTTTGACCCGCTAAGTTTCTCCAGCTTTTTGTGTTTAAGAAGGAACTGCAGATGCTGGAAAAATCGAAGGTAGACAAAAATGCTGGAGAAACTCAGCGGGTGAGGCAGCATCTATGGAGCGAAGGAATATGTGACGTTTCAGGATCTCGACCTATTTCCTTCGCTCCATAGATGCTGCCTCACCTGCTGAGTTCTTCAGCATTTTTATCTACCTTCCAGCTTTTTCTACTGAATCTTTAGTATGTTTGTTTAGTTTAGTTTCGAGATACAGCGTGGAAACAGGCCCTTCGGCCCACCGAGTCCGTGCCGACCGACGATCCTCGCACGATATCACTATCCCACACACACAGAAGCAAATTAACCTACAAACCAGCACGTCTTTGGAGTGAGGGAGGAAACCGGATCACCTGGAGAAAACCCACGCAGGTCACCGGGAGAACGTACAAACTCCGTACAGACAGCGCCCGTAGTCAGGATGAAACCCGGGTCTCTGGCGCTGTGAGGCAGCAACTCTACCGCTGCTCCATCATGCCGCTCCTGGAGATTTAGATCTTTAGATTGGAGAGGATTTAGAATACCGAATATAGATCACTGCAGCATGGGAACAGGCTCTTCGGCCCATAATAACCATGCTGTGATACTAGTCCCACCTGCCCGCGTTTGACCCATATCCCTCCAAACCTGTCCTATCCATGTACCTGTCTAACTGTTTCTTAAAAGTTGGGATAGACCCTGCCTCAACGACCTCCTCTGGCAGCTCGTTCCATACACCCACCACCCTCTGTGTGAAAAAATTACCCCTCAGGTTCCTATTAAATCTTTTCCCCTTCACCTTAAACCTGTGTCCTCTGGTCCTCGATCCCCCTACTCTGGACAAGAGACTCTGTGCATCTACCCGATCTATTCCTCTCATGATTTTGTACACCTCTATAAGACCGTATCCTACACCCAGCTTTCATAATGCCTGTAACATATAAGGAGTTCTCTGGGATGACTTCATAATGAATTTGGAATGTGGCAAAAGGTTTAAATACAGGAAACGTTAGAACGATCTGCCTGATTCCTGCAGACTTCCTAAGGTAGTGGGCAGTGGCAGGGACTGGTGAGTACCCCGGTGGCTGTACACCTTGAAAATAAGTACTCATGTTTGAGTAAGGGTGGGGGAGACGGCCTACCTGGGGGCAGCGACAGTGGCCGGGCCTCCGGCACAAAGACCGGTCCTGTTGCTCAGAAGGGTAAGGAAAAGAAGAGGAGGGCAATTGTAATAGGGGACTCTATAGTCAGGGGGTCGGATAGGCGATTCTGTGGACGTAGACAGGAGACCCGGATGGTAGTTTGCCTCCCTGGTGCCAGGGTCAGGGATGTGTCTGAACGTGTCCACGAAATCCTGAAATGGGAGGGAGATAGAAACATAGAAACATAGAAAGTAGGTGCGAGAGTAGACCACCAGGTCCGTCGAGCCCGCACCGCCATTCGCTCATGGCTGAACACTAAACAGACACACTTACCCACAAACAGTAGACACAAGACACAGAACACAAGACACTACCCTCCCCTTTATACCGCTATCACCCCTCTCCACCCCAAGAACCTCGTGATCTCCTGGGGGAGGCAAAAAAACGGATAAAAACCCAGGTCCAATTCGGGAAAAAAATCCGGGAAATTCCTCTCCGACCCCAATCCAGGCGATCGACACTTGTCCAGGAGATCACTCAGGTCTTACTATACTAACCATACCTAGGTCCATATCCCTGCCCTCTCCCCGTAGCCCCTTATCCCCTTGGCAGCTAAAAAACCATCTATTTTAGACTTAAATATATTTAACGTTTCTGCTTCCACTGCTCCCTGGGGCAGTGAATTCCATAAATTAACCACCCTCTGGGTGAAGAAGTTCTTCCTCATCTCAGTTTTAAAAGAGCCCCCCCTTATTCTGCGACTATGTCCCCTAGTTCTAGTTTCCCCGATCATTGGGAACATCCTCGGTGCATCCACCCGATCAAGGCCCCTCACGATCTTATATGTTTCAATGAGATCGCCTCTCATTCTTCTAAACTCCAAAGAGTAGAGTTCCAGCCTACTTAACCTTTCCTCATATGTCAATCCCCTCATTGCAGGAATTAATCTTGTAAACCTTCGCTGCACTGCCTCCAGGGCTAGTACATCCTTTCTTAAGTATGGACCCCAGAACTGTACACAGTATTCCAAATGTGGTCTCACCAATACTGTGTACAGCTGCAGCAAGACCTCCGTGTTTTTATACTCAATCCCCCTAGCAATAAAGGCCAAAACTCCATTGGCCTTCCTGATTGCTTGCTGCACCTGCATACTAACTTTTAGTGATTCATGTACTAATACCCCTAGATCCCTTTGCGTTGCATTACAACGCAGCTCCTCCTCATTTAGAAAATAACTTGCCCTATCATTTTTTTTCCCAAAGTGAATGACTTCACATTTATTAGTATTAAATTTCATCTGCCAAGTTGTTGCCCACTCACCTAGCTTATCTATATCCTTTTGCAGACTCTTCCTATCCTCCTCATCCCCTACTTTTCCTCCCATTTTTGTATCGTCCGCAAATTTTGATATATTACACTTGGTTCCCTCCTCCAAATCATTTATATAAATTGTGAACAACTGGGGTCCCAGCACCGACCCTTGCGGAACCCCGCTAGTTACCGGTTGCCATCCCGAGTATGAACCATTTATCCCCACTCTCTGCTTCCTATTTGTTAGCCAATCCTCTACCCATGCTAATATATTACCCCCAATCCCATAATTTTTTATTTTTAGCAATAGTCTCTTATGTGGCACCTTGTCAAAAGCCTTTTGGAAGTCCAAGTATACCACATCCACCGGTTCCCCTTTATCCACCCGGGTTGTTACTTCCTCAAAGAATTCGAGCAGATTCGTTAAACAGGACTTCCCCTTCACAAAACCATGCTGGTTCTGTCCGATGAAGTCATGTTTATCCAAGTGCCCCGTTAGTGTTTCTTTAATAATTGTCTCTAACATTTTACCCACCACCGATGTTAGACTAACCGGTCTATAGTTACCCGCCTTCTGTTTACTTCCTTTTTTAAATATAGGTGTTACATTGGCCATTTTCCAATCCACTGGGACCGTTCCTGCCTCCAGGGAGTTTTGGAAAATTATCACCAATGCATCCACAATCCCCACCGCTATCTCCCTCAAGACCCTTGGATGTAATCCATCAGGCCCAGGGGATTTATCCTCCTTCAGTCTCATTAATTTCCCTAATACCACCTCCTTGGTGATCTTAATAGTATTTAGCTCCTCCATTCCTACCGCCCCCTGTTTATCCAGCGTTGGAATATTTTTTGTGTCTTCTATGGTGAAGACTGATACAAAATACTCGTTTAATGCCTTTGCCATTTCCATGTTCCCCACCAACAACTCTCCAGTCTCACCCTCCAATGGACCAACGTTCACCTTAGCCACCCTTTTTCTTTTTATATAGCTATAAAAACTCTTACTATTAGTTTTTATGTTGTTCGCTAAATTCCTTTCATAGTCTATTTTCCCCGTCTTAATTAATCTCTTAGTTATTTTTTGCTGACCTTTAAATGCTTCCCAATCCTCTGCCCTCCCACTATCTCTGGCTACCTTATATGCCCTTGCCTTCAGCCGAATACTATCCTTTATAGTTTTACTGAGCCATGGCTGACTGTTCTTACCCTTACCCCTTTTTTTCTTCATAGGAATAAATTTTTCTTGAAGGTTATACAGTAGATCCTTAAACGTACACCACTGCTCATGTACCGTCTTATTCTTGAGTCTGCTATCCCAGTCAACTTTGATCAGCTCAGTCCTCATACCTTCATAATCCCCCTTATTTAGACTAAGCACCCTAGCCTGAGTTTCAACCTGCTCCCCTTCTATTTGAATATGGAATTCGACCATATTGTGGTCACTTGTTCCCAACGAGTCCCTAACTATGACATTTTTAATTAATCCTGCTTCATTACACAGGACCAGATCCAAGATTGCCTCCCCCCTTGTCGGTTCTGTGACATACTGTTCTAGGAACCCGTCTCTAATACATTCTATAAACTCTTCCTCTAGTCTACCCTGCCCAGTTTGGTTTGCCCAATTAATATGAAAATTGAAGTCCCCCATGATTACAGCAGTTCCCTTTTTACATGCGTCAACTATTTGCAGATTTATGTTCTGACTAACAGCGTCACAGCTATTTGGAGGTCTATAAATTACACCCACTAGTGTTTTTTTCCCCTTGTTATTCTCTATCTGTACCCAAGCTGTTTCACTATCCTGATCCTTCAACGCAATATCCTTCCTCTCTATTGCCGTTATTCCCTCCCTTATTAAAAGGGCCACCCCTCCTCCCTTTCTTTCCTGTCTATCTTTTCTAATTGTCGAGTACCCCTCTATATTTAACTCCCAGTCCTGATCCCCTTGCAGCCATGTCTCCGTAATGGCCACGATATCATAACTATATATACTTAATTGCACCGTTAATTCATTTATCTTATTTCGAATACTCCGTGCATTTAGATAAAGCACTTTCAGATGATTTTTACTACCCTTCCTTTCCGTTTTTGCCCCTTTTACATCTAGAGCTTTATCTTCACACATTCTGGATCCTCCTGTCACATTTTGATTTTCCGCTTCCCCACTGATACCCTGCTCTATTTCCTCTACCCCTGCCTTTATTACCCCCCTTGATACCTCCCCCCCGCTACTTAGTTTAAAGACCTCTCTACTGCCCTAGTTATATGATTTGCCAGGACCCCAGTCCCAGCACCGTTCAGGTGAAGTCCGTCCTTACAGAACAGATCCCCCCGTCCCAGTACTGGTGCCAGTGGCCCAAGAAACCAAACCCATTTTTCCCACACCAGTCTTTGAGCCACGCATTCAGCTTTTTAATTTTACGTACCCTCGCCGATTTGGCCCGTGGCTCAGGTAGCAATCCGGAGATCAGTACCCTCGAGGTTCTGCTTTTTAATTTATTCCCTAACTGCTCAAACTCCTTCAGCAGATCCTCCTTCCTCGTCCTTCCTATGTCATTGGTCCCCACATGGACCACGACCACTGGATCCTCCCCCTCCCTCTGCAAATTTCTCTCCAGCACCGCAGAGATATCCTTAACCCTAGCACCGGGTAGGCAACACAGCCTTCGGGACATGTTCTGCTGGCCGCAGAGAACCTTATCTACCCCCCGAATAATACTATCCCCTATCACAACGGCATTTCTTCTAACTCCCCCCTCTTGAATGGCCCCCTGATCCACGGTGCTGCAGCCAGGTTGCTCATCCCTCCCACAGCCCCTGATCCCGTCCTCACATTGAATAAGAGCCTCGGTCATGCTCGTCAGGGACAAGGGCTGTGGCTCCTGCCGCATCTCCTCCTGGTTCCCCCTACCTGCCTCGCTTATGGCCACACCTTCCTTTCCTTGCTCACTAACTACTGAATTAGTTAAACTGGTCGGTGTGACCATCCCCTGGCACAAAACATCCAGGTAATACTCCCCCTCCCTGATGTTCCGCAGCGTATGAAGTTGGGTCTCCAGCTCATCAATGCGGAGCTGGAGTTCCGCTAGCCTCAAACACTTACTGCAGCTGTAGGGATCATCTACATCAATGGTGTCGACAAATTCCCACATCTCACAGTATTGGCACATCTCCTGGCCGCCCATCTTGTTTTTTACTTCCAGCATTCCCGATGGCATGCTCCGTGAAGTTGGATTGAATGGAAAGAAGTGACGAGCCTGTGATAGACTGGATTTCCACATCTGCTGCCCTGCAATACAAGGGTGTCTCCTCCTCACTGCATGAGATAAGCCTGAGGTTGTGGTACATATAGGTACCAACGACATAGGTAAAAAAAGAGAAGAGGTCCTGAAAGAAGAATTTAGGGAGTTAGGTAGAGAGTTAAGGAGAAGGACTGCAAAGGTAACAATCTCAGGATTACTGCCTGTGCCACGCGACAGTGAGAGTAGGAATGGAGCGAGGTGGAGGATAAATGAGTGGATGAGGGACTGGTGCAGTGGGTATGGATTCAAGTTTCTGGATCATTGGGACCTCTTTTGGGGAAGGTGCGACCTGTACAGAAAGGACGGGTTACACTTGAACTCGAGGGGGACCAATATCCTGGCGGGGAGATTTGCAAAGGCTACTGGGGAGACTTTAAACTAGTATGGTTGGGGTGAGGGACTCAAATTGGGAAAGCTAGCAGTCAATGTGTGAGGCAGGAGGCAGAGAATGGTAGCACTCTGACCCAAAATGTAGGGGAGAGAGAAGAAAAAGAAAATAAACAGAGAATAAGAGATGGTGGGTTTCTTAAATGTGTATATTTTAATGCTAGTAGCATTGTAAGAAAGGTGGATGAACTTAGAGCCTGGATTGACACCTGGAAGTATGATGTTGTGGCGATCAGTGAAACATGGTTGCAGGAGGGCTGTGATTGGAAACTAAATATTCCAGGATTTTGTTGCTTCAGGTGTGATAGAATTGGAGGGGCAAGAGGTGGAGGTGTTGCATTGCTTATCAGGGAAGATATTACAGCAGTGCTTTGGCAGGATAGATTAGAGGGCTCGTCTAGGGAGGCTATTTGGGTGGAACTGAGAAATGGGAAAGGGGTAGCAACACTTATAGGGGTGTATTATAGACCGCCAAATGGGGAGCGAGAATTGGAAGAGCAAATATGTAAGGAGATTGCAGATATTAGTAGTAAGCACAAGGTAGTGATTGTGGGAGATTTCAATTTTCCACACATAGACTGGGAAACACATTCTGTAAATGGGCTGGATGGGTTGGAGTTTGTAAAATGTGTGCAGGATAGTTTTTTGCAGCAATACATAGAAGTACCTACTAGAGAAGGGGCGGTGCTGGACCTCCTGTTAGGAAATGAGACGGGTCAGGTGGCAGAGGTATGCGTTGGGGAACAGTTCGGGACTAGTGATCACAATACCATTAGTTTCAATATAATTATGGAGAGGGTCAGAACTGGACCTAGGGTTGAGATTTTTGATTGGAGTAAGGCTAACTTTGAGGAGATGCGAAAGGATTTAAAAGGAGTAAATTGGGACATTTTGTTTTATGGGAAAGATGTGGAAGAGAAATGGAGGACATTTAAAGGTGACATTTTAAGAGTACAGAATCTTTATGTCCCTGTTCGGTTGAAAGGAAATAGTAAAAATTGGAAAGAGCCATGGTTTTCAAGGGAAATTGGACACTTGGTTTGGAAAAAGAGGGAGATCTACAATAATTATAGGCAGCATGGAGTAAATGAGGTGCTTGAGGAGTATAAAGAATGTAAAAATAATCTTAAGAAAGAAATTAGAAAAGCTAAAAGAAGATATGAAGTTGCTTTGGCAAGTAAGGTGAAAGTAAATCCAAAGGGTTTCTACAGATATATTAATAGCAAAAGGATAACGAGGGATAAAGTTGGTCCATTAGAGAGTCAGAGTGGACAGCTATCTGCAGAGCCAAAAGAGATGGGGGAGATATTGAACAATTTATTTTCTTCGGTATTCACCAAGGAGAAGGATATTGAATTATGTGAGGTAAGGGAAACAAGTAGGGTAGCTATGGAAACTATGAGGATCAAAGAAGAGGAAGTACTGACACTTTTGAGAAATATAAAAGTGGATAAGTCTCCAGGTCCGGACAGGATATTCCCTAGGACATTGAGGGAAGTTAGTGTAGAAATAGCAGGGGCTATGACAGAAATATTTCAAATGTCATTAGAAACGGGAATAGTGCCGGAGGATTGGCGTACTGCGCATGTTGTTCCATTGTTTAAAAAGGGGTCTAAGAGTAAATCTAGCAATTATAGACCTGTTAGTTTGACGTCAGTGGTGGGCAAATTAATGGAAAGGATACTTAGAGATAATTTATATAAGCATCTGGATAAACAGGGTCTGATTAGGAACAGTCAACATGGATTTGTGCCTGGAAGGTCATGTTTGACTAATCTTCTTGAATTTTTTGAAGAGGTTACTCGGGAAATTGATGAGGGTAAATCAGTGGATGTTGTATATATGGACTTCAGTAAGGCCTTTGACAAGGTTCCTCACGGAAGGTTGGTTAAGAAGGTTCAATGGTTGGGTATTAATGGTGGAGTAGCAAGATGGATTCAACAGTGGCTGAATGGGAGATGCCAGAGAGTAATGGTGGATGGTTGTTTGTCAGGTTGGAGGCCAGTGACTAGTGGGGTGCCACAGGGATCTGTGTTGGGTCCACTGTTGTTTGTCATGTACATCAATGATCTGGATGATGGTGTGGTAAATTGGATTAGTAAGTATGCAGATGATACTAAGATAGGTGGGGTTGTGGATAATGAAGTAGATTTTCAAAGTCTACAGAGAGATTTATGCCAGTTGGAAGAGTGGGCTGAAAGATGGCAGATGGAGTTTAATGCTGATAAGTGTGAGGTGCTACATCTTGGCAGGACAAATCAAAATAGGACGTACATGGTAAATGGTAGGGAATTGAAGAATGCAGGTGAACAGAGGGATCTGGGAATAACTGTGCACAGTTCCCTGAAAGTGGAATCTCATGTAGATAGGGTGGTAAAGAAAGCTTTTGGTGTGCTGGCCTTTATAAATCAGAGCATTGAGTATAGAAGTTGGGATGTAATGTTAAAATTGTACAAGGCATTGGTGAGGCCAATTTTGGAGTATGGTGTACAATTTTGGTCGCCTAATTATAGGAAGGATGTCAACAAAATAGAGAGAGTACAGAGGAGATTTACTAGAATGTTGCCTGGGTTTCAGCAACTAAGTTACAGAGAAAGGTTGAACAAGTTAGGGCTTTATTCTTTGGAGCGCAGAAGGTTAAGGGGGGACTTGATAGAGGTCTTTAAAATGATGAGAGGGATAGACAGAGTTGACGTGGATAAGCTTTTCCCACTGAGAGTAGGGAAGTTTCAAACAAGGGGACATGACTTGAGAATTAAGGGACAGAGGTTTAGGGGTAACATGAGGGGGAACTTCTTTACTCAGAGAGTGGTGGCTGTGTGGAATGAGCTTCCAGTGAAGGTGGTGGAGGCAGGTTCGTTTTTATCATTTAAAAATAAATTGGATAGTTATATGGACGGGAAAGGAATGGAGGGTTATGGTCTGAGCGCAGGTATATGGGACTAGGGGAGAATACGTGTTCGGCACGGACTAGAAGGGTCGAGATGGCCTGTTTCCGTGCTGGAATTGTTATATGGTTATATGGTATGAGTCTAATC
Organism: Amblyraja radiata; assembly: GCF_010909765.2. NCBI lineage: Eukaryota > Metazoa > Chordata > Chondrichthyes > Rajiformes > Rajidae > Amblyraja > Amblyraja radiata. The sequence continues at coordinate 2,865,601 of NC_045993.1, read as the reverse complement.
ACGGTACAATTGTACTTCAAAGTGCCGAGGGGAAGACCATTAGATGTATATCTCACTCAATATTACTTGGTAGTTCTACTCTGGTGAGAATGCGATATTCACATGGATTTTTATGTCGTGTTCACCTCTCTTTTACTTTTGCAAATACTTTGTCGAACGAAAACGGAAGATAGACACAAAAAGGAGATTGAGGGGGGATCTTATAGAAACGTACAAAATTCTTAAGGGGTTGGACAGGCTAGATGCAGGAAGATTGTTCCCGATGTTGGGGAAGTCCAGGACAAGGGGTCACAGCTTAAGGATAAGGGGGAAATCCTTTAAAACTGAGATGAGAAAAACTTTTTTCACACAGAGAGTGGTGAATCTCTGGAACTCTCTGCCACAGAGGGTAGTTGAGGCCAGTTCATTGGCTATATTTAAGAGGGAGTTAGATGTGGCCCTTGTGGCTAAGGGGATCAGAGGGTATGGAGAGAAGGCAGGTACGGGATACTGAGTTGGATGATCAGCCATGATCTTATTGAATGGCGGTGCAGGCTCGAAGGGCCGAATGGCCTACTCCTGCACCTAATTTCTATGTTTCTAAAAGCTGGAGTAACTCAGCGGGCCAGGCAGCATCTCTGGAGAGAAGGAATGTGTGACGTTTCGGGTCGAGACCCTTCTAAAAACGTCCACATTTCAACAAGTAGCTAAAGCTATCTCTCGGAAGGAACTGCAGATGCTGGTTTACACCAAAGATAGACATAAAATGCCGGAGTAACTCAGCGGAACAGGCAGCATCTCTGGAGAGAAGGAATGGGCGACGGTTCGGGTCTGAAGAAGAAACGTCTGCATAGCTGCTGCCTGTCCCACTGAGTTACTCCAGCGTTTTGTGTTTACCTGAAGCGATATCTATCCTTCTATCCCGTCACGATGGAACAGAGCAAAGAGCAGAAACAAGGAACTGCAGATGCTGGTTTACTAAAAAAAGACACAAAGTGCTGGAGTTAAGGGTCTGTCCCACTTTTACGACCTAATTCACGACCTTTTTTTACTCGTGGACATTTTTCATTAAAAACGCCCCGACCTACTTGATGCCACGAGTACCTACGACTAGCATCACACCCTGCTACGACCTATCTACGATCTCGTGACGACCACGCTGCGAATATGAGTCAAGGGGAAACGCGGCAGAGGTCGTGAATTAGGTCGTGAAAGTGGGACAGGCCCTTAACTCAATCCTACATCCACTAGGGACAATTTACACGTACACCAAGCCAATTAACCTACAAACCTGCACGTCTTTGGAGTGTGGGAGGAAACCGGAGATCTCGGGGAAAACCCACGGGGAGAACGTGCAAACTCCGTACAGACAGCACCCGTGGTCAGGATGGAACCCGGGTCTCTGGCGCTGCAAGCGCTGTAAGGCAGCAACTCTACCGCTGCGCCCCGTTGATGTAAACTCTGCTAATTTCTGCTCATGATGTAAGACACCCTTGGAAGGTTACCATGACACTGGTGCGGTTCGACAGGTGTAAGTGAGGTGAATCCAAATGTCAACTTAAAATCTAACGCCTGAGGGCAAAGGATCTGAAGTCACGTACCTTTCACTCTGCAAAGAATGCGCTTGGATTGAATCGAACTGTCGACCACACCTCCAGATTCACGGGGAACTTATGTGGGAAAGAACTGGTTTGCACCAAAAATAGACACAAAAAGCTGGAGTAACTCAGCGGGACAGGCAGCGTCTGCGGAGAGAAGGAATGGGTGACGTTTCGGGTCGAGACCCTTCTTCAGACTGAGAGTCAGGGGAGAGGGAATCTTTCTGTCCTGGGCCTCCTCCACTGTCAGAGTGAGTCCCGATTCGAATTGAAGGACATTGTGTCTCTATCGAATTATTGAGACACATTGGGGCAGTTTCTTCCCAGCTGTTATCAGGCAACTGAACCATCCTCTCACCAACTTGAGAGCAGTCCTGAACTACTATCTACCTCATTGGAGACCATTGGACTATTTCATTGGACTTGACTTTGCACTACAAGTCATTCCCTTTGTCATGTTTAAGAAAGAACTGCAGATGCTGGAAAAATCGAAGGTGGACAAAAATGTTGGAGGAACTCAGCGGGTGAGGCAGCATCTATGGAGCGAAGGAATAGGTGACGTTTCGGGTCTCGACCTATTCCTTTGCTCCATCGATGCTGCCTCACCCGCTGAGTTTTCCATACATATGATCAGCCTCCATGTCCTTTCCAGTTAATTGTCAAATTAATAAGCAATTGAGTAATTGCCCTCAGAGCTTTGCTGAGAGATGTAGAGAATAAAGGGGATGACATATCATAGTGGACGCTACCCGGTCCATCACCGGCTCCGACCTCCCCACCATCGAAGGGATCTACAGGAGCCTCTGCCTCAAAAAAGAGGCAGCCAGCTTCGTCGTAGACCCACGCCACCCTGACCACACTCTCATCTCGCTGCTGACATGGGGAAGCCTGAAAACGGTGACATCCAGGTTCAGGAACAGCTTCTTCCCGACAACCATCAAGCTGTTGAACGCGACAAACTCCATCGATGAACTACGAACGGCCTTGGTGCATTAGGGACTTCAGGGCTTTGTTTTGTTCATACGGGTCAATAGACAATACACAATAGGTGCAGGAGTAGGCCATTCGGCCCCTTCGAGCCAGCACCGCCATTCAATGTGATCATGGCTGATCATCCCCAATCAGTACCCCGTTCCTGCCTTCTCCCCATATCCCCTGACTCCGCTATTTTTAAGAGCCCTATCTAGCTCTCTCCAGAAAGCATCCAGAGAACCGGCCTCCACCGCCCTCTGAGGCAGAGAATTCCACAGACTCACCACTCTCTGTGAGAAAAAGTGTTTCCTCGTCTCTGTTCTAAATGGCTTATTCCTTATTCTTAAACTGTGTGGCCCCTGGTTCTGGAATCCCCCAACATCGGGAACATGTTTCCTGCCTCTAGCGTGTCCAAGCCCTTAACAATCTTATATGTTTCAATGAGATACCCTCTCATCCTTCTAAACTCCAGAGTGTACAAGCCCAGCTGCTCCATTCTCTCAGCATATGACAGTCCTGCCACCCCGGGAATTAACCTTGTAAACCTACGCTGCACTCCCCCAATAGCAAGAATGTCCTTCCTCAAATTAGGGGAGCAAAGCTGCACACAATACTCCAGATGTCAGGTTAAGAACGGGTGTTGGGGTGGGTGGGGGGTCCGGGCCCGACGCCGTGCCCGTGTTGGCTCCGTCCACCGCCGCCCTGTGCAGCTGCCGCTGGCTGCGCCCCATCCACTCGCTCGCTCGCCCACCCGCCCGCGGGCACCTCCACCAACACCGCCCGCCCTGCTGCAGTCAGGCTGAGAGCTTTTTGCATTGCTGAGAGGCGACGCATTCAGATCTGCAACAGCTGTGGTTTGGAAGCGAACTTGAGTAGGTAACGGCCCCTGTAACGCATCTTCTCTATGCCCTTGGACTTTATATTTAGTCCGCATTCGCCAGCGCTTCTGTGTTAAAAGCAAAGGTTGATCATGTCCCAAGCAACCCCCTCCCCGATGAATTCCTGCAAACATAAACAGTCGTACACTGTCAATAGACACTGACAATAGGTGCAGGAGTAGGCCATTCGGCCCTCCGAGCCAGCACCGCCATTCAATATGATCATGGCTGATCATCCCCAATCAGTACCCCGTTCCTGCCTTCTCCCCATATCCCCTGACTCCGCTCTTTAAGAGCCCTATCTAGCTCTCTCTTGAAAGCATCCAGAGAACCTGCCTCCACCGACCTCTTGAGGCAGAGAATTCCACAGACTCACCACTCTCTGTGAGAAAAAAAGTGTTTCCTCGTCTCCGTACTAAACGGCTTACTCCTTATTCTTAAACTGTGTGTGGCCCCTGGTTCTGGAAACTAGTAACTACAGATGCTGATTCACCAAGGAAAGGCACAAAGTCACAAGTGCTGGAGGAACTCGGAGAGTCAGGCAGCATCTCTGGAGAGAACATGGAGAGGTGACGTATTGGGCTTCTAAAGGATGCTTTGTGATGGTCCCGACCCGAAATGTTACCTATCCATGATTTCCAGAGCTGCTGCCTGGCCTGTTGAGTTTCTCCAGCGTTTTGTGTCGGTCCAATTTTTGCTGAGTATAAAAAGGCGTATGGTATGCTTGTCTTAATTGGTCGGGGCATTGAGTATTAAGAGTCAGAAGGTTATGATGCCGCATTTGGAGTGTTGTGTGCAGTTCTGGACGCCCCCATTACAGGAAGACCATGGAGGCTTTGGAAAAGGGTGCATAGGAGGTTTCAATAGACAATAGACAATAGGTGCAGGAGTAGGCCATTTGGCCCTTCGAGCCAGCACCGCCATTCAATGTGAATTTAGGAGATTGAGAGGGGATCTTATAGAAACTTACAAAATTCTTAAGGGGTTGGACAGGCTAGATGCAGGAAGATTGTTCCCGATGTTGGGGAAGTCCAGGACAAGGGGTCACAGCTTAAGGATAAGGGGGAAATCCTTTAAAACCGAGATGAGTGGTGAATCTCTGGAACTCTCTGCCACAGAGGATAGTTGAGGCCAGTTCATTGGCTATATTTAAGAGGGAGTTAGATGTGGCCCTTGTGGCTAAGGGGATGAGAGGGTATGGAGAGAAGGTAGGTACGGGATACTGAGTTGGATGATTAGCCATGATCATATTGAATGGCGGTGCAGGCTCGAAGGGCCGAATGGCCTACTCCTGCACTTATTTTCTATGTTTCTATGATCATGGCTGATCATCCCCAATCAGTACCCCGTTCCTGCCTTCTCCCCATATCCCCTGACTCCGCAATCTTTAACATCCCTATCTAGCTCTCTCTTGAAAGCATCCAGAGAACCTGCCTCCACCTGAGGCAGAGAATTCCACAGTTTCCCTGAATGATACTTGGATTAGGGGATATATATCAGCTATAAATTGGACAGACTTGAATTGTTTTTGTGGAGGCAGGAACTGCAGGTGCTGGTTTCAACCGAAGATGGACACTAAATGCTGGAGTAACTCAACGGGACGGGCAACATCTCTGGAGAGAAGGAATGGGTGACGTTGCAGGTCGAGATGAAGGAGGGTCTCGACCCGAAACGTTACCCATTCCTTCTCTCCAGAGATGCTGCCAGTCCCGCTGAGTTACTCCAGCATTTTGTGTCTATCTTCGGTGTAAACTGGCATCTGCAGTTCCTTCCTACACACACCACAATGGTATTTAAGAGACTTTTGGAGATGCACATGGATATGAATATGGATTATGTGTAGGCAGATAGGAGTCTTGGTGTCATGTCCAGCACAGGCTTTGTGGGCCGAAGGGCCTGTTCCTGTACTGTTCCTTCGTTCTACGTCACCATCTTATCAAAATCTTATCTATACTCCCAAGCCTTTCCTGACGTCCACTGAGCGAGGGCTATATTGTATGTAGTTTGGCCAACGAGAGTTGTTTTTTAAATGTGCTATATAAATAAATGTGACTTGTCTTGACTTGGCCAACTGTGGCAATCAGTGATGCATCATATCGCACACATGGACGAGACCATCTTTTATCTATGAATCTTTTTTAAGTTTCAGTCTTCGAATGGACCTGATCCAGGAATTTCTGATCCCACCCTGGCTGGTTCCCCTGGTGAGCTCCGAGCCCTGGCTCTATCTGTGTGAGATCACATCCAACCCCTGGATATGGAGAGGACTTGTGCTTTTGCTATTCGGCCTGTAAGTATTGCCTTGTCGTGTTAGAGATACAGCGCGGTAACTACAGGCCCTTCGGCCCACCCACCCAGTCCGTGCCGGCCAGCGATCCCTGTTTCACGGTTCGCAACTTTTGCCGTCCGGAAGAGTCTGTGTACCACGTGTACATGGAGGTTGAGTTTATGAGGTTGCAGCTCCTGTTCCAATACCTTTTTAGTTTAGTTTAGAGATACAGCGTTGACACAGGCCCTTCGGCCCACGAGTCCGTGCCGGCCAACACTATCCTACACACACTAGGGACAATTTACTCTCACCACCAAGCCAATTAACCTACAAACCTGCACGTCTTTGGAGTGTGGGAGGAAACCGGAGATCTTGGAGAAAACCCCAGGCAGGTGACGGGGTGAAGTTACAAACTCCGTACAGACAGCAACCGTAGTCGGGATCGAACCCGGGTCTGTGGAGCCGCGAGGCAGCAACTCTAACGCTGCCGCCAAACCGCGCCGCACCTCATGTGAACCGTTGCCGCCCCTCTCGTTGCAGGTACGTCTGCTGGCCGTACAGCACCTTCAAGGAGCTCTACATCCCCGGTCCTTCACCCAGACTCTTCCTCGGATCCATCCCCGACTTCTACCGCAAGGTGAGCCACCTGGCGGGAGGCGAGCCACCGGGAGATCAGGTTGGTTATTGCAGACCGAGCGGAGGTGTTGGGCGAAGCCATCGCTTGGTCTCACCGAACCGATGTAGAGCAGCTGACACTTAGAGCAGCGGATGCAATAGATGAGGTTGGAGGAGGTGCAGGTGAACCGTATTAGCCGGGACATCCCGTAGATTGGGCTACATTGGTTTGTCCCGTATTTGACCGCTACTACTTGGGGCCCAGGGGACTGTCGGATCCCGACGTAGTGCATCCCATGGAGTGCAGCAGCAGCAGCAGCAGCAGCGCCTCGCCCGTGGCCCCGTCGGTCGGTCGGCAGCCCGGCCAGCTGTCCGACCTTCAGACCTTCGCTTACCGCCGACACCACCACCCTTCCATCTCATGACCGATCATCGGTTCATGAGTTGGACGGGGCGCCGGACTTTGGGCCAAAACTCCTCAGCTGGCCCGCCGGCTGGGCTTTGTGTGCAGTCCAGCACCCGGGCCAACTCATCATTCACCCAGCCACGGCCCAGTCGGTCAACGAATTGCCGTCGGGAAGTTGTCCCGTAGTTTGACCTTTTGTCCCTTATTTGGGAGTGAGGAAGTTGGCGCCCCTAGTAGACAACCATAATATATTTCCCTGGATGGAAACATCAAATACAAAAAGCGCGCAGCTTTAAGGCGGGAGGGGGAAAAGTTTAAATGAGATGTGCGGGGCAAGTTCTTTTTTAATACGGGGGTTTTAGTTTTTTTTGTTTAGTTTAGAGATACAGCGCGGAAACAGGGCCTTGGTCCCACCGAGTCCGCGCCGACCAGCGATCCCCGCAAACTACACTGCCCTACACACACTGGGGACAATTTTACATTTAAGCCAAGCCAATTAACCTGCAAACCTGCACGTATGTGGAGTGTGTGTGTGGGGGGGACTACAGCACGGAAACAGGCCCTTCGGCCCACTGAGTCCGTGCCGACCAGCTGAGTCCCGTACGCCAGCACTATCCTACATAATAGGGACAATTTACAATTTTATCAAAGCCAATTAACCTACAAACCTGAGGCACACAAAAATGCTGGAGAAACTCAGCGGGTGCAGCAGCATCTATGGAGCGAAGGAAATAGGCAACGTTTCGGCCCGAAACGTTGCCTATTTCCTTCGCTCCATAGATGCTGCTGCACCCGCTGAGTTTCTCCAGCATTTTTGTCTACCTTCGATTTTCCAGCATCTGCAGTTCCTTCTTAAACAACCTACAAACCTGCACGTCTTTGGAGTGTGGGAGGAAACCAGGGTCACCCGGAGAAAACCCATGTAGGTCACGGGGAGAATGTACAAACTCTGTACAGACAGCACCCGTGGTCAGGATCGAACCCGGGTCTCTGGTGCCGTGAGGCGGCAACTCTACCGCTGCTCCATCGTGCTGCCTCAAACCTCACGTTATTTTCCTCGTCTCTAGGATATTCACATCGTCGACCTAGAGAGCTACGACACATTTGGAGATATCTGGGGGTAAGGCCATTTGTACATTGGTTACAATAAATGTCTCCTGAACACCTGGAAGGTAGCAGGATGAAGATTCAATTCCCCAGTGGGAAATAGCAACTGCAGGATAGGACCTTGGTAGGAACTGAAGTTGTACAGGGCCCTAGTGAGACCACACCTGGAGTATTGTGTGCTGTTTTGGTCCTATAATTTGAGGAAGGACATTCTTGCTATTGAGGGAGTGCAGCGTAGGTTTACAAGGTTAATTCCCGGGATGGCGGGACTGTCATATGCTGAGAGAATGGAGAAGCTGGGCTTGTACACTCTGGAGTTTAGAAGGATGAGAAGGGATCTCATTGAAACATATAAGATTGTTAAGGGATTGGACACGCTAGAGGCAGGAAATATGTTCCCGATGTTTGGGGGAGTCCAGAACCAGGGGCCACAGTTTAAGAATAAGGTGTAAGCCATTTAGAACGGAGACGAGGAAACACTTTTTCTCACAGAGAGTGGTGAGTCTGTGGAATTCTCTGCCTCAGAGGGCGGTGGAGGCAGGTTCTCTGGATACTTTCAAGAGAGAGCTAGATAGGGCTCTTAAAGATAGCGGAGTCAGGGGATATGGGGAGAAGGCAGGAACGGGGTACTGATTGGGGATGATCAGCCATGATCACATTGAATGGCAGTGCTGGCTCGAAGGGCCGAATGGCCTACTCCTGTACCTATTGTCTATTATCTATTGTCTATTGTAAAGGATAGCCAAGAAACTTGTTAAAGCTTTGGAGCAGGTTGAGCTGTAACATTGGTTATTTGGGATATTTTATTTTTGTTTTGGTTGTTTTTGAACGGAAAGAAGGGAAGAGATTGAACTTTTTCCCGCCTTCCATCACAGTGAGGAATGTGGAGGAGTCACTGTGGTGGATGTTTATGTTAAAATGTATTTTGTGTGTTCTGTTGCTTTTAATTAGTATGACTGTGGCAAATCAAATTCCTCGTATGTTGCAAAACATAGTTGGCTAATAAAATATTATTGTGATTATGATTTATTTAACCTATGATGAGCGTTTGACGGCACTGGGCCTGTACTCGCTGGAGTTTAGAAGGATGGGGGGGGGGGGGGGACACATTGAAACTTACTGACTAGTGAAAGGCCTGGATAGAGTGGGAATGTGGGTGGCCTGGATAGGTGCCATAGGGTGCCATTGGGTGTCATTGGGTGTCATTGGGTGTCATTGGGAATGCCGTGGCCTGGATAGAGTGGGAATGTCAGTGGCCTGGATAGGTGCCATAGGGTGCCATTGGGTGTCATTGGGTGTCATTGGGTGTCATTGGGAATACCGGTGGCCTGGATAGAGTGGGAATGTCAGTGGCCTGGATATGTGCCATAGGGTGCCATTGGGTGTCATTGGGTGTCATTGGGAATGCCGGTGGCCTGGATAGAATGGGAATGTCAGTGGCCTGGATAGGTGCCATAGGGTGCCATTGGGTGTCATTGGGTGGCATTGGGAATGCCGGTGGCCTGGATAGAGTGGGAATGTCAGTGGCCTGGATAGGCCTCCTCCTACACCTAGTTTCGATGTTGCTATGTTTCTGTGACAGCCGGGCTGGTTTCTTTCTCCTTACGTCCACTCTGACAACGTGTCTCTCTCTTTCTGTCTGAACAACCCCGAAACAGACTGTTCCTGGGCCGCCAGCCGTTCCTCATGATCGCCGACACTGAGATCATCCACAAGCTGTTCATCGAAGAAGATGGCAAAATCTTCGCCGATGTTCGAGTAAGTTCGCACTCCCCACAACCGCTCATGGGTGATTGGAGCCATTCGGCCCATCCAGTCTACTCCGCCATTCAATCATGGCTGATCTCTCTCTCCCTCCTAACCCCATTCTCCTGCCTTCTCCTCATAACCTCTGACACCCGTACTAATCAAGTATCTATCTATCTATCTATCTATCTATCTATCTATCTATCTATCTATCTATCTATCTATCTATCCCTGTGTTAAGAATATCCATTGGGTGTCACTTGATGCCATTGGGTGTCACTGGATCTAAATGGGTGCCATTGGGTGTCATTGGATGTCAATGGGCGCCACTGGGTGTCACTGGGTGTCATTGGGTGTCACTGGGTGTCATTGGGTGCACTGGGTGTCATTGGGTGCACTAGGTGCCATTGGGTGCCATTGGGTGTCACTGGGTGTCACTGGATGTCAATGGGTGCTATTGGGTGTCACTGGGTGTCATTGGGTGCACTGGGTGTCGTTGCTCTTCACTGCGTTCCATTTCTCCGCAGGCTCGCCGATCCCACTGTCCGTTCAGCGAGAGTTTCTTCCAGGCAGAGGAGTTCGATCAGCGGCGGTGTCACCAGCTCCTCTCGCCCGCCTTCGGAGTTGAGCAACTGCGCCAGGTCTTGGTCACACCCCCCCCCACCCGCCCACCCCCCGCGGGACTGCCCCTTGCAGCCATCTCGCTTTCCCAGACACACAGCACACTGTACCACAAGATCCAGGAG